>NW_028317872.1:797500-1097500 GCF_062004578.1 Staurois parvus | reverse complement strand
TGTTGACTACCACATGTGCAGTAATCTCTATGCAATGTGCATGCAGTTTTCTATATGCATTTGACCCATTTTATGTTTTTAATCCAAATTTATACAGTTTAAGTTTTTGCTTTTAGCTTTAAATTTGCGTATTGCCAGCCAATTTAAAGTGTGTTAAGCGAGTTTTTCCCTCACGTGTTCCACATTTAGTGAGCGCGGTGAAGTCTGGGTTTTTGCACATAGATTTCTTGTATAGTGATTATGTTTTTCTTGTGTTTTTCTTGTTAAAAGTAGTTCCTTATTGTAAAGCGGGTTTGTTTTAAAGCTGCTGTGTTGCGTGTTTCGCGTCCAGCAGACTTTTTTTGTAAACGGTTTTAGGTGGTTGCAGCGAAGATCGCGTGTGTAAAGCGGATTGTTTAGCGGCGCTGGTAGGAGTGATTTTCGCGTCAGCAACAGGGGTTATTCTTGGAGCAGTTTTTCGGTTCACCTCTGTGTAATTGTTTTACTGCGAACCGTCCCGTGTTTTCCGTAAGGCTCCACTTTGTCCTTTTTAATGGTTTTTCAAGTTGAAAAGGGGTTTTTCTGTGTGTATTAGGGAAGTTTTTTTCTTTACACAATTTTCCTAAAGGTCAGTTAGCAGGTTTCCGGGCAACCAGTAACCCCTAAGTAACATCCAAGAACCCCTCCTTTTGTTTTGACTTGTGTTAGCTACTGTGTGCAGGGAGAGAAAAGCCACTTTCATCATTGTGCGGTGTGGCCTGCCAAACACAATGGGTGATGAGAACCACATAAATTACGCTGTGCGAGTGGGCAGTCCAGGGAAGTGTAACGCTTAGCCTGGTTACCACAAACACTTCGGGTGGTCAGGATCACATAAATTGCGCTGTGGGAGGTGTGCTCTCAGTCTGACTGCCACTTGATGCGCTTCGGGTGATCGATAAGAATCACATAAATTATGCTATGCTGGGAAAGTGGTGGAATCAGGCCTCTCGGTAGGATCCCACTGAGTGCTCCAGGGGGTAAACAGGTACCCGGACGCGGGATATATACCAGTGACTAGTCACGATGGGCAGTAGTCAGTCCATGAAGAGAGAGGGGGAACCAGCCCTCTTCAGGGTAAGGACAGCTGCACAACTGATGAAGGTGAGTTTGGGGGGGAAGTCTACAGAACCCCTCAAAAGGTGGAATAAATGGTCGAAGGGTACCAGATGGGAAATTCCCCAGGAAGGTACATTTGACGCATGGAGGTGGGAAAAATTCATCTCTGAATTTGAACCACGGATGCAGGCGTCAGAACTAGAGATCGCACAGCTATGGCTTCACAGGTCAATCCGATTAGGGAAGCAGGGCATACATAAACTGGTGTCTGTCCGGAAGAACCAGGTGATGTATACCTGGCCTCCAGAGGGAATAAAACAGGAGGATCCAGTGTCAGAGGTGGAGGAAGCTCTTTCAGGGCTGACTCTACTAAGGCAGGCAGGGTCAGGGTCTGCTGGGGTTCCCGAACAACCAACAGTGGGTGAGAGAAGTATAACTGCACCTGTCTCTTCTGCTAGTGGCGTCACTCTTGACGTACCTTTCGTGTCTTCTATATCTATGCCTCAGCCTCTACCTCTCCCTTCTTCCTGCTTCACCCCAGCTCCTTCTGTTTCCAACTACGAAGTCTTCTCAACAACCGATTTGCAGACTATCTGCGAATCAAGGGGAATAGACACCCGGTTAAGAAACAGGGCAGATTGCATCAAAGCACTACGAGCCGCTGATCAGACCCCTGCCCCCCAGCTATACCCTGATCTGAGGGACCTCAAACCTGAAGTGCAGTAAGCAAGGTGGTTAATCTAAGCCCACCGATGAAGCTGGGCCAGCCCTTGCACTCTTCCCGGACCGAGGCCTATCCAGTCAGGGTGCAGCAATTTGAAGGTCCTCCTAATGCACAGGGGGAGCGGACTTTAGGGGAACGGGTAGTTTGGCATGTCCCCTTCACCCCGGCAGAGATCCGCACTATTCTGGCTGAGCTTCCAGACTATCGAGTCAATCCGAGAGGATTTGCTCGAATGTTTGGACAAAACCAGTTCAGCTATGGTATGAGCGGGTCAGATTGTGCGCAGATCCTGCGGGCAAAGGTGGGCATGGAAGTGGCCAGTGCAGTGATTGCAGGGTGCTCTATAACCACTCATGAGGAGATGACTTCAGGGGGCAAAGAGTTTTGTGCACAGCTAAAGGCAAAGCTTCCAGAAATGTATGGTGCTACCTCTACTACGGACATGATGAAGCTCACCCAGGGTCCTAATGAGGAAAGCGCCTGCTTCTGGCGCCGTCTCAAGCAGACGGCACTGGATGCGGATCTGGAAGTTGGACCCGATGCTCCAACTGAAGGGGTAAAGGTGACCGTGACACACATTCTGTTGCGCGCCAAATTTTTGGAAGGCATCAATATTAAAATTCGGGAAAGGCAGGTTCTGGCCCGACCCGAATATAATGAGATGTCTATCCCTGCTATCCTTTCCACTCTTGCGGCAATAGAGGGAAATGGATAGGAGAAAACAGGACAAGGCCAAAGTTCTTATGTCCCAGACCCCACATGAAAAACCAAGGGATCTGGGTCACAGGAAGGATAGGCCCCCTCCCAGGTGTTTTCAGTGCCACCAAACGGGGCACATGAGGAGGAGCTGTCCCCAATTACCTAAAGGTCGGTGGCAGTTCATTCCTGATGAGTCCTCCGCCCCTGTCACCTCCATGGTAAGTAACTCCTATGGATCCTCATAGGAAGTTGGCAAATCGGTGTCGGCCCAGGTCCATCTTTTTCTAGAGGAATTAAAACATCCCCTCCCTTGCCTCACCGACACCAGTGCAGCAAGAACGGTCTTGCGAAAACAGGACATCCAAGGCAAGGTACCCCTAACCCCTACTAACCTCACTATCAAACGATGCACTATTCCTAACCCAGCTTCTCTTCTTCCTGTGTTGGAAGATGAGAAGGGGGGGGGGGGAGGACAGCAATGACAGTGCTGAATTTTGCAACCCAACTAACGATACTAACACCTCTTCTGCTAACATGTCTTGTTTGTCCACTACTAACCTCCCTTCCAAAGGACACGACTACATTTCTCTGATGGAACTGGAGTCCGTGGCGATCAGCCCAGTGATGGCAGTGCCACTACCAGAAGCGAAAAATCTTTTTGTCGATGGGTCCAGGTACTACACCCAAGAACGCACATATGTCAGCTCAGGAAGCTGAGCTGTGGGCACTGACCAGGGCATGTGAGTTGACGTGTGCCAACGCTAGTACCACGGCGAAGAAATACCTGTCTGAGGTTGTGTGCTGCTGGGGTCTACCTGAAACCATCGAGTCCGATAGGGGGTCACACTTCACTGGACAGATCTCTGAAGAGGTATGTAAAGCCCTTCACATCAACCAAGGGCTACACACCCCGTATCACCCCAAGAGTAGCGGTAAGGTTGAACGTCTCAACGGAATCCTTAAAAACAGGATCTCCAAAATCATGGCCGATACCCAAAAACCTTGGCCTGAGTGTCTCCCCATTGCCCTCTATTCCATCCGGAATGCCCCTCGGCAACCACATGGGCTGTCACCCTACGAGGTGTTGTTTGGGGGACCTCCCAAAACAGGGTTGTACTTTCCTCAACAGTTGTCGTCTTTGCATTCACAGCTTACAGGTTACGTGCAATCTCTGCAACGGGAGCTGCAGAAGATACACCATCGGGATCGCGAATCGCTCCCCGATCCAAATGCAATAACAGGTGTTCTATTGAGCCAGGTGATTGGGTCGTCCTAAAGAAACATCAAAGAACCGGACTCGAGCCACGGTTCACCGGACAATACCAAGTCCAGCTGACGACACCTACCTCACTCAAGCTCGAGGGACGAGACAACTGGGTGCACGCAAGCCACTGCAAGAAGCTTTTCAGCTACACCAGAGAATGAGGGGTGTCATTTTCCTTTTTCTTTTTGTTTGTATGTCTTACATGTGTGTGAACAGAAGAAAAGACGGCAGATACCCCAACCTTTTATTTAAAATGCATCTGCGACTAGCCAGAACCGCCAACAAAACCAACTGTTGGGTATGCTCTAAGCCCCCACCCAGTCATCACATGTCCGCAATGGCCGCTGTTCATGCCCTATATGACATCCGCGTCGGCATGAAAAAGCAAGGGACCCCTGGTCAGCCCCCACGTAGACATTTGTCAGTAGAACTTAATGACACATTTTTAGCAGGTAACATCAGTTTCAGCACCAATATTAGCTCTAGCTCCTGTAGGGCCCTCACCAGTGCATTATGGGTAACTGGACAGCTAGGCAGCCCTCAGGTGTGCTTTAACATCAGCTTTGGCACAGGTAACAAGTTTGTTGGGACTACCACCTGTGAGGGAGGTACAGTTGTGACCAAAATTATTCAACCCCCACTGAAATTGAGTGTTTTGGCCAGTTTGACATTGCTTTTGATCATTCAGTCATCTTGCTTACATTTACATTAAAGAGGCACTTGTAGGTCAGACAAATATAACATAACAGTTATAATGAAATAACCACAAATGTCTTTTCTGTGCTCACAGCATTATCAGTTTTATTCAACCCCCAAGTGACATTCAATCTTAGTACTTAGTACAGCATCCTTTTACAGTTATAACAGCTTTTAAACGTGAAGCATAGCTTGACACAAGTGTCTTGCAGCGATCTACGGGTATCTTCGCCCATTCTTCATGGGCAAAGGCCTCCAGTTCAGTCACATTCTTAGGCTTGCGCACTGCAACTGCTTTCTTTAAGTCCCACCAGAGGTTCTCAATCGGATTTAAGTCTGGTGACTGCGATGGCCACTCCAAAATGTTCCAGCCTTTCCTCTGCAACCATGCTCTAGTGGACTTGGAGGTATGCTTGGGATCATTGTCCTGTTGAAAGGTCCAACGTCTCCCAAGCCTCAGGTGTGTGACGGACTGCATCACGTTTCCATCCAATATCTCCTGGTACTGAAGAGAATTCATGGTACCTTGCACACGCTGAAGCTTCCCTGTACCTGCAGAAGCAAAACAGCCCCAAAGCATGATTGACCCTCCACCATGCTTCACAGTAGGCAAGGTGTTCTTTTCATCATAGGCCTTGTTCTTCCTCCTCCAAACATAGCGTTGATCCATGGGCCCAAACAGTTCTAATTTTGTTTCATCAGTCCACAGAACACTATCCCACAACTTTTGTGGTTTGTCCACATGGCTTTTGGCATACTGCAGTCGACTCTTCTTATTCTTTGGAGACAGCAAGGGGGTACGCCTGGGAGTTCTGGCACGGAGGCCTTCATTACGCAGTGTGCGTCTTATTGTCTGGGCTGAAACTTCTGTACCCACATCTGACAAATCTTTTCTCAGTTCCTCAGCAGTCACACGGGGACTTCTCTCCACTCTACGCTTCAGGTAGCGCACAGCAGTCGAAGTCAGCATCTTCTTTCTGCCACGACCAGGTAGCGTTTCAACAGTGCCCTTTGCCTTGAATTTGCGAATGATGCTTCCTAAGGTGTCTCTTGGTATGTTTAACATCTTTGCAATCTTCTTATAGCCATTGCCCTTCCTGTGAAGAGAAATCACCTCTTCTCTTGTCTTCCTGGACCATTCTCTTGCCTTCACCATGTTTGTAACCACACCAGTAAATGTCTAGAAGGAGCTGAGTATCACAGTCATTTTAAAGCTGCCTAATTGGTGCTTATTATGCTTGATTGCTGCTCGGTGACATCCACAGGTGTTTTCAATACCTGATGGAAAGCACCTGTATGAACCTCTGTTCTTCAGAGTGGTAGTCTTTAAGGGGTTGAATAATTGTGGCAATGAAGAAACCACATAAGAACCATTTACTACTGTATTACATAAACAATTGATGTCATTTTAGTTGCATTTGGGTAGTTACAACGTCCTTGTAGGATTTGATTCTGAATACAATTCCAAATGTACACTATAGTCCCTAAACCCCTTTACAGCATTGGGGGTTGAATAATTTTGGTCACAACTGTATAACTGTCAATCTGACTAACCAGACTTCCCTTCTGAGTAATCACACTGACCAACCAGACCACGTTTGTTGGAAGGACGGATGTGATGTGCAGACTGAGGGAGCAATCCCCCAGTCTGTGCAACTGTTGCTCAGTGCCAGAGGCCGAATGAAGAACTCCTCCTGCTCTGCTCTGACAGGTCCATACTATTTTCTGTGTGGTTCGGCAGCCTATAGAACATTTCCCCAGAACGCGAAAGGTTCGTGTGCCCTCATAAAGCTAGTCCCCGCATCCTATGTAGTGATGGAACATGAAGAGTTGATGGTCCACAAGAAGGTAAGGATGACAGGGAGAGTTCGCAGGGAGCTGTTCTCTGAGGGCGACCAAGCATGGGCTTGGTTCCCCTCATGGACAGGTTGGGGAATAGAACTTATGAAGCGCCTGAACAATTTTTCTGTCATCGTGGATAGTATGTTTAACGAGACCGTAGAGGCTGTCAGAGAAATTGCCCGAGAACAACGGCAGATGGGAATTTTAGTGCTTCAGGAGAAGATGGCCCTTGATTACCTTTTAGCCGCCAAAGGGGGGTTCTGTGAGTTCATCGGAGAGGATTGTTGTACTTGGATACAATATACCGATGACAAGGTCCAGGCCCATATGGACAAAGTTAGTGAACTACAGGGAAAAGCTAGAGCTATAGCTAGTGAGGGTTGGAATCCGTTCAAGGGTTTGGGAGGATTGGGAGATTTCCTGTTCTCCATCGGATCTTGGTTGAAGGAAGTGGGAGTGTATGTCCTGATACTTCTTTTTTTCCTCTGCCTCTTATATGCCGTGGTGAGATGTTCCTGTTGCCTCATCGACCGTGTAAGCCAAGCACGGGCAGACGACCACATCTCCATGCCTGCTCCTGCGATCCCACTCCAACCACTGATCTGAGGAAGACCTCACCAACCAACCACCTTCTCTGCAGGTTACGTCCTGGCTTCCCTCTAATTTATCTCCCTGAAGACCACATTCTCCAAGACCTCCAAGCAAGCTTCAAGCCTCATTATTGTTTGTGCCTGCGTTTTGGAAAACCGTCTGGGTCGAGACCAGCCTTGTGTGGCCCCGTCTGCAGGGGCAATTTGAGAATCTACTGCTGGATCCCCCGGACCACCGTGGGATCACAAGCCTTATTCATACCACAAGTCTGTTTGTGGTTTTTGCAAGAGCCTTCCTGTAGTGAAGGTTCCAACGCTCTTGAGGATCATCGCTTCAATCAAGCCTGTTTGCGTCGAGTCTGCGTCGAGTCTTGTTGTTTCAGGTACCCCGTGGAGCTTTATTCTCAGGGACAACTACAGGAACTCTGGTCTAAGACCAACTGTTTGAGGTTTTGAGACTACACCCATCAAGCTGAAGAAGATCAAGAAGGGACACAAGGAGAATATGATAAAACAGGAGGGAATGTCATGGAAATTTTGTATTTACAGGTTGAACTTTAAATGTGTCATATATTAGTGTTATTCATATGTCTCTCATGTGGCTTAATTAAAGCTCTGAAGGCTACAATTGGGCCATGCGCATGTACAATGTATGTATTACAGTACTCAGCTCGGTAACGGATGAGATGGCAGATCTGCGTTTATAGACCGGCATGTATACCACCACGGCATTCGATGCGAATGCCGCTGGCGGTAGGCCGCGGGCCTGTATCCACATATCATATCGTACCGCAAGGCACCAAGCGGTGTAAACTCCGTGTGTAGGCTCATGTATATCTTACAAACCATTACCGACCTGACCTGTATCTGGATGGATGTGTTTTAATAAAGATCGTATCGGGCCCATTCAGATACAGACTGACACTGTTTAATCTAGGGGATGCTTGTACAGAGAATTTACATACCACTAGGAGCTAATAGGAGGGGGAAGGTTGCTTCCCTCAGAGAGCTCATGGAGGGGAGGGGAGGACTGGTGATAGATAATAGGAAAGGGTACGCTCCAATCGAAATGTACATCCTGTGTATAGGCACTCCCCATTGCATTGTTCTGTGGGAGGGGATTGACCTGACTCATGTGGGGTGTGTGTGTATAATAAAACCAGGGGCTGAGTCTGAAGCCGCCCTCTATGTGAATTCCAACAGCAACCTGAGAGTGTCGTGTGATCATTCCCAGGTAACTGGAGCTCCATTTCCCCACAATTCTGAGATAGCTAAACCAGTTGGAGGCGCAGGAATCGTGGAGCTAAGCTGCAGTTGCGGTAAGCGAGATTCGCACAGCTTTATGGGGGATTGCTGCGCATCCAACTGCGAGTACTCACGGTAAGGAGAAATTTGTTAAAAGCGAATTTCCAAGACACCGTTCACGCATACCCTGTGCAAAGGTATTCATAGATTGGGGCGCGGAAAGGGGGATGAGGGAGGTGGGGGTCTCAGATGAAATTCCCACACCTGTTTTGTTAAGTGCTGATTTGGATACTCGTGTCCTATTACGCCCCTGCTGAGAATACCTGGAAGGCCCCCCTGGAACTCTCTGGACATGCCAAGGTACTGTGTGCAGATGTTGGGGCAATGTCTGGGCAACCTGTGGATTGACAGAGGGAGGAGGCTGGGAATGGAGTGGGGTGGCAAGATTCTTCATTAGCTGGAGAAGAAATCCCCTTGCATGGGGAGGTAACGAACTCATGTGTCATTGTCAGTAGAAACGTACCTGTTGATGATGATGACGATGATGCTGATATTGATGATGTCAATAATGTTGGTAATACTAATGATGATGATGGTCACGATGATAAAAATTATGCATTTTCATTGTTGGGGGTCACCAAGAGTGCTGTGAAGGGGGCAAAGGTACAATCTCTGGGGGCTAAGCAAAGGGGTGGTCTGGATAGGCCTGTTCGTTGCCCAGGCCCAGAGGATTCTACCTTGATAAGTGCCCAGACATGCATGGTACTGGACAGCTGGCTGGGACTTGTAGTAAGGCAGCACTGAAAAGCAACTCACACATGGACTTCAGCAGCCAGATAGCTGTGAGCTTCCCTGCTGAGAAAGGTAAACAACAGCTGGCTGGTACTTGTAGTTCCACGTGTAAAGGCAGCACTGGAAAGCAATCACCACATGGATTTCAGCTAGCTGTGAGCTTCCCTGCTGAGAAGGGTAAACAAAGGCCTGACAGGGAGGATGGAATGAATGGTCTACCAGCAGAGGGCTTGGAGACTGAAGGCGTGTCATCTGATCTGACCTGTCCTGGTGTGTCACCAGGCAGAAAAACATGTGTCCTAGGCACTAGTGACAGCACACCTGGATTGGAAGTATGAGGGGCCTCATTGGAGTTGATCATCGGATCTCAGAGAGGGGGCTGCGGCCTTCAGCTCCAATCACCTCTCCTCTCCATTCAGGTACAGAAGATGCTGGCAAGGCCTATGAGAGATGGTGTCAGTGTTCAGGAAAACCCGGGGAGAGCTCACCGTGCTGTTCATGAGTTTGACGGCAGTGTGCATCTTTCCCTCATGCCTTCAGCCAACTTCATCTCGCAGGAGGTGCAGACTGAATGGGTCAAAGAGAGAGAATGACGCTGTCAGGAATCCAGGGGTCAGCTAGAGTCTGGGCATTCCCGGTAGTCTCGGTCCCCAAACAGGATCAGTTGACCAGGCTTTTTGAGGACCTTGGAAAACTGAGCGCCAGCCCTGTCGTTGTGGCCTATCCCATGCCCAGGAGCCATGTGGTAATGAAGCATCCGGAAGGGGCCCACTGTCTACATCATGAACCTGAGCATAGGGCATGGGCCACCATCTCTAACCCAGGAGGCTCAGGACGAGTCAGCCTTCACCACCCCATATGGCTTTCCTGAATTCACGGGAAAGCTAGTTGGGGTTGAGAACGCACCAACCACCTCCCTAGGGGTCAGGAATGACCTACAATGTGGAGTGGAACTGGGTGCAGTTGCCCACTTTAGGGGCCTTGCGGTGTTCGGCCCTGTCTGGGAAGAGCAACTAGTCACTAGTCAGGAACAAACTGCCCGTGCCTAGTCTGACAGTCAAGAATGGTAACTGTCAGAGGGGCATGTCAGTGGTTCAGCTTTGGGAACCACCGGTAGGAAGAGACCCCCAGAGGTCTGGGAATGGGGAGACTGAGGCAGTTATGGCCTGGCCTACTCCCCAGGCCAAGAAGCTGGTTTCGTCAGTCTTGGATGCAGCTGGCTACGGTAAGACGCCTCGGTGCAACTATCATGGCTCAGCTGGACCCGTGACTGACCCAGCAGACAGTCTGCAGTTAAAGCACATCTTGTTCATTTCATTTCAAATCCATTGTGGTGGTGTATAGAGCCAAAAATGTTAGAATTGTGTCGATGTCCCAATATTTATGGACCTGACTGTATATATATAGGTTACATCTTTTCCCTGTAAATATTTTTATTGCACCCTTTTGACCTTTAAGTAATAAATCTTATTTTCTGAAAGTGTTGACCTGTTTCTGTAGCTCCTTTATGCAACTTACGAATTCCTACTGCTGAAGAGCGCTACTATTATTATTATAATACAGTATTTATATAGCGCCAATAGTTTGCTCAGCGCTGTACATTATAATGGGAGAGAGTACACGAGACAGTACAGTAACAATACAATACATGAGGGGTTCGAGGGCCCTGCTCCTTGAAGCTTACAATCTAGGAGGGAGGGGAGAGTGGTACAGGAGGAAAAATCTGTGGGGGATGGAGTGGTGGGAAGAGCGGAGGAGATCAGCAATTAGGTGAGGGCTGGGTAGGCTTCCCTGAAGAGATGGGTTTTCAGGGTGCGCCTAAAGGTGAGGAGGGTGGGTGACAGTCTGTTGGATTGGGGTAGTGAGTTCCAGAGGATGGGGGAAGCCCTGGAGAAGTCCTGGAGACGGGCATCTGAGGAGGAGACCAGGGAACTGGAGAGTAGGAGGTCTTGTGAGGAGCGGAGAGTGCGTTTTGGGTGGTAGATGGATATCAGGTCGGTGATGTAGTTTGGGGCAGTGTTATGAACAGCTTTGTACATCAATGTTAATATTTTAAATTTTATGCATTGGGCAACCGGAAGCCAGTGGAGGGATTGGCAGAGGGGGGAGGCGTATACGGAACGGTTGGTGAGGTGGATGAGTCTGGCCGCAGAATTCAGGCTAGACTGAAGCGGGGATAGTATGTGTTGGGGTAGGCCGGTGAGGAGGAAGTTGCAGTAGTCAAGTCGTGATATGATAAGGGAGTGAATGAGTTGCTTGGTGGTTTCTGGAGTTAGGAATGTGTGTATTGTGGAGTTGTTGCGGAGGTGGAGTCTGCATGAATTTGTCAGCGATTGAATCTGGGGCTGGAAAGACAGATTGGAGTCTAGAATGACACCTAGTATTTTGGCTTGCGGGGTGGGGCTGATGGTGGCGTTGTTGGTCCTGATGGAGAGGTCGGGGGAGGGGCGTGGGCTGGGGGGAAAACTAGGAGCTCGGTTTTAGCAAGATTTAGTTTGAGGAAGTGGAGTGACATCCAGTCTGATATGTCGTTCAGAAAGCTAGTGATTTGGGCAGAGACTGAAGGGGTGAGGCGAGAGGTGGAGAGAAAGATTTGAGTTTCATCGGCATAGAGATGGTAGTTGAAGCCATGGGAGTGTATCAGTTGACCAAGGGAGGAGGTGTAGATGGAGAAAAGAAGGGGCACGAGGACAGAGCCTTGGGGGACCCCAACAGAGAGGAGGAGGTGGCGGTGTTATAGGTAACACTGAAGGAGTGTTGTGATAGATAGGAAGAGAGCCAGGAGAGAGCGGAGTCTCTGAGGCCAAAAGAGTATAGTTTTTTGAGGAGGAGGGGGTGGTCGACCGTGTCAAGAGCCGCAGAGAGGTCGAGGAGTAATAGCACTGAGTAGTTGCCTTTGGCGGTTAGCAGGTCGTTGGTGAGTTTGAGTAGGGCGGTTTCGGTGGAGTGTAGGGGACGGAAACCAGATTGTAGGGGATCAAGGAGGTTGTTGTCGGTGAGGTGGGAGCTTAGGCGATTATAGGCTAAGCGCTCAAGGAGTCTGGATGAGAATGGTAGCAGGGAGATGGGTCTAAGGTTGTTTAGGTCGGTGGGATCCAGGGAGGGTTTTTTAAGTATGGGAGTGATGTGCGCGTGCTTCAGAGGGGTGGGGAATGTCCCAGTAGAGAGGGAGAGATTGAAGATGTGAGTGAGGGAGCGTAGGATGGAGGAGGAGGGTGATCGTAGGAGTTGTGCGGGGACAGGGTCAAGGGAGCAAGTGGTAAGGCGAGCTTCAGAAAAGACCTTAGTGACCTCTTCAGTGGTAGCAAGGTCGAAGGAGTAGAGTGTTGAGGGGGTTTGAGTGTGGGTAATGTTGGGCGGGGTAGAGGTCTGGACAGTGGCGAGGTCAAAGGAGAGGAGTGTTGAGGGGGTTTTTGTGTGAGGGATGCTAGGTGGGGCGGAAGTCTGAACAGTGGTGATGTCCGAATTGCGGCGATCTTGCTTTGGAAATGGTTCGCAATCTCGTGGGCGGTGAGTGAGGTACTGGGTGGAGGTGGGGGCGGAGAGAGCAGAGAGTTGAAGGTGGAAAAGAGTGCACACGAAAACGGAGGGGTGGTTTTGGGGAGCAGGGGGACCGGTATTAGGTTGAGGGGGTTGCGGCAGTTCATGGAAGTAGGTGGGTGCCTTGTGGGTGAGTGAGATGGAGGAGGACCAGGGTTCGGGGAGATGTCCCCCGCGGTTAGGAAGAGAAGAAGGGTGGCATGGGAGCGGGATGTACAAGAGCATGTGGTTCTGCCATTGGTGGCGTTCAGGTCAGTGGGAGAGTGGAGTAACAGGAAAAGGTGGTGAGAGCCATAGAGGGGAGATGGAAGCAGTGAGAGGGCAATGTACAGTTGTTTGGGAGGAGCGGGGGGATAGAGAGAAGAGATTTTGGGGATGGAGGAGAAGAGTACGAGGAAGAGGAGTACAGGTGGCATTTTAGGGAGGTAAACGAAGTGGCAGACAAGTGGGGTGGAAAGTCTCTCGGGGGGGGCTTGGTTGTAGATGGTTGGCATGCGGTAATGTATCTCGTAGTTGTACCTTTCCTTTCCGAGTTCTCGTGGTTAGGATCAGGATGGGTAGAATTCAGTTTGGCCAGTGGACATCGGGTCAGGGCAGGGTTGCACAGGGGTAGGCGATGGTAGGCCTCGTGAGGTTGAGGTCAACCATTGGGCTTGAGGAGATGCGGGGTGGACGTCAGATGGGCTGCGGGTCAGGGCAGGGTTGTGCCAGGGTAGGCGATGGTGGGACTCACCAGGTCGAGATCGTCCGTTCGGCTTGAGGAGATGCTGGGTGAGGGTCAGCAGTGGAGGTGCTTCCGGGGGTCATCAGATGGGCTTCGGGTCAGGGCAGGGTTGTGCCGGGTAGGTGATGGTAGGCCTCACCAGGTCTATGAGTGTTTAACCCTCTGTATAACCTGTCAGAGGTGATAGTGGTATACAGACGATTATCCAATCATCCTAGTGTATTGCTGATATTGCCGAGTTTCCTCTTTCTCTGTACAAAAAGGAGGTGGTGGCAGTGTAAAGGGTTAATTGCCTAATTAACCTGACCCAGTAACAATTGCTCCCAGGCTGTCGGTAAATTGATTGTGGTCCCATTAGCTGGAAAATCGGTGTGCAGAGTGCAGCTGGGCATGGCATTGTTACGCACGTGACATCGCGGTTTTAGATTGGCTAGTCCTTCGGTCACGAGTTTGGTGAGATGGCCAGGGGTCTGGCGCCGCAATCGTCACAGGTGTCAGTGGGAGGAATAGTGTCCCATTGTCGGTATCAGTGGGAGGAATAGTGTCCCATCATTGGTGTCAGTGGGAGGAATAATGCCCCATTATTGTTGTCAGTGGAAGGAATAGTGCCCCATCATTGGTGTCAGTGGGAGGAATAATGCCCCATTATTGGTGCCAGTGGCGGGAATTATGCCCCACTGTTGCTGATGGTGGGGGGAATAATGCCCCAAGGGCCGGATAAAGCAAGCAAAGGGCCGCATTTGGCCCCCCAGGCTGCAGTTTGGAGACCACTGCCCTGCATTCTCCTGAGTGAATTGACTAACAAGTTGCTGATCGCAGCCATTCATCAAAAATGGACCCCCCCCTTCCTTCCCCATGCAGCAGACAATGCTTGCTGTGTGTGCTACCCATCAAATACTCCCTGCTCTGTTTCCTGTTTGCACAAGCAGGAAGATCAGTAGCAGTCACAATCAGCTCCCCTCCATATCCTCCTAACCCCGCTACTCTCCCCACCCACTTGTACTGAACTTGACAGTGGGTTCTTGATGGGACACAGAATCAAGTCGATTGTAGCCAAAACAGCAGAAGCTTCTACTCACAGGCATTCCACAGTGCGCAGCTGGATTCCTATTCCTTCAGGAAGCTAAATATGTCCTCTTAAGTTTACTGAATTCTGTTCTCTTTCTTGAATGAACTCAGCGAGTGATCAGTAATGATCTTGCCTTGTTCACTAATAACTGAACTGATCATGAACATGAGTCATATGTTTCCAATCAGTTCCCAATTATAAATAAATTACAAATACACTATATTGCCAAAAGTATTGAGACACCTGCCTTTTCACACACATGAACTTTAATGGCATCCCAGTCTTAGTCCATAGGGTTCACCCTTTGCAGCTATAACAGATTCAACTCTTCTGGGAAGGCTGTCCACAAGGTTTAGGAATGTGTCTATGGGAATGTTTGACCATTCTTCCAGAAGCGTATTTGTGAGGTCAGGCACTGATGTCGGACGAGAAGGCCTGGCTCGCAGTCTCCACTCTAATTCATCCCAAAGGTGTTCTATCGGGTTAAAGTCAGGACTCTGGGGTGCAGGAACTTGACTGGCATGCACAAACTCGCTCATTCATGTCTTTATGGACCTTGCTTTGTGCACTGGTGCCCAGTCATGTTAGAGCAGGAAGTAGCCATCCCCAAACTGTTCCCAGAAAGTTGGAAAAATGAAATTGTCGAAAACGTCTTGGTATGCTGACGCCTTAAGAGTTCCCTTCACTAGAAATAAGGGGCCAAACCCAACCCCTGAAAAACAACCCCACACCATAATTCCCCCTCCACCAAACTTTACACTTGGCACAATGCAGTCAGGCAAGTACAGTTCTCCTGGCAATCATCAAACCCAGACACGTCCATCGGACTGCCAGACAGAGAAGCGTGATTCATCACTCCAGAGAACACATCTTCACTGCTTTAGAGTCAAGTGGCGACGTGCTTTACACCACTACATCTGATGCTTTGCATTGCACTTGTTGATGTAAGGCTTGGATGTAGCTGGTCGGTCATGGAAACCCATTCCATGAAGCTCTCTATGCACTGTTGTGCTAATCTGAAGGCCACAGGAAGTTTGGAGGTCTTAGTTATTGCCTCTGCAGACAGTTGCCGACTTCTGCGCACTGTGCGCTTCAGCATTTACTTACTCCACTCTGTCATTTTACGTAGCTTACCACTTCGTGGCTGAGTTGCTTTTGTTCCAAGTTACTTCCCCTTTGTTACAATACCACTAACAGTTGACTGTGGAATATTTAGTAGCAAGGAAATTTCACGAATGGACTTATTGCACAGGTGGCAACCTATATCGGTACCACGCTTGAATTCACTGAGCTCCTGAGAGCGACCAATTCTTGTTCAATTAAGCGACTTCAGCTTGTTCAATTAAGCTTAGACAATAAATCCTAGAAACGGATTGGTTTCTATGCAGGGCTTCACCAGATTTTGCACCATGCAATTTTAGTAAGTTACACCTATTGCATATACAGTGAGGAACAGAAGTATTTGAACACCCTGCGATTTTGCAAGTTCTCCCACTTAGAAATCATGGAGGGGTTTGAAATTCACATTGTAGGTGCATTCCTACTCTGAGAGACAGAATTAAAAAAAAAAAAAAATCAGGAAATCACATTGTATGATTTTTAAAGAATTTATTTGTCTTGCACTGCTGAACATAAGTATTTGAACACCTAAGAAACAGCAGGAATTCTGGCTCTCAAAGACCTGTTACTGTGCCTTTAAAAAGTCCACCTCTACTCCACTCAATCTAACTTAGTAGCACCTGTCTGAGCTCTTTAAAGACACCTGTCCACCCCACAGTCAGTCAGACGCCAACTACTACCAAGGGCAAGACCAAAGAGCTGTCAAAAGACACCAGAGACAAAATTGTGGACCTCCACAAGGCTAGAAAGGGCTACGGGGAAATTGCCAAGCAGCTTGGTGAAAATAGATCAACTGTTGGAGCAATTGTTAGAAAATGGAAGAGGCTAAAGACGACAGTCAGTCTCCCTCGGACTGGGGCTCAATGCAAGATCTCACCTCGTGGGGTATCATTGATGATAAGAAAGGTGAGGAATCAGCCTAGAACTACAAGGGAGGAGCTGGTCAATGACATGAAGAGAGCTGGGACCACAGTTTCAAAGGTCACTGTCGGTAGAACACTACGCCGTCATGGTTTCAAATTATGCATTGCACGGAAGGTTCATCACATGTCCAGGCCCGTCAGAAGTTTGCCAATGACCATCTGGATGATCCAGAGGAGGCATGGGAGAAATTCATGGTGTCAGATGAGACCAATGTAGAACTTTTTGGTCTAAACTTCTTGCATCCCAAGAACACCATCCCTACTGTGAAGCATGGGGGTGGTAACATCATGCTTTGGGGGTGCTTTTCTGCGAAGGGGACAGGACGACTGCACTGTATTAAGGAGAGGATGAATGGGGCCATTTATTGTGAGATTTTGAGCAACAGCCTCCTTCCCTCAGTCAGAGCATTGAAGATGGGTCGTGGCTGGGTCTTCCAACATGACAACGACCTGAAGCACACAGCCAGGATAACCAAGGAGTGGCTCCGTAAGAAGCATATCAAGGTTCTGGAGTGGCCTAGCCAGTCTCCAGACCTAAATCCAATAGAACATGTTTGGAGGGAGCTGAAACGCCGTGTTGCTCAGCGACAGCCCCGAAATCTGACAAATCTAGAGGAGATCTGTGTGGAGGAGTGGGGCCAAAATCCCTGTTGCAGTGTGTGCAAACCTGGTCAAGAACTACAGGAAACATTTGACCTCTGTAATTGCAAACAAAGGCTTCTGTACCAAATATTAACACTGATTTTCTCAGGTGTTCAAATACTTATGTTCAGCAGTGCAAGACAAATAAATTCTTTAAAAATCATACAACGTGATTTCCTGAATTTTTTTTAAAATTCTGTCTCTCAGAGTGGGACTGCACCTACAATGTGAATTTCAGACCCCTCCATGATTTCTAAGTGGGAGAACTTGCAAAATGGCAGGGTGTTCAAATACTTCTGTTCCTCACTGTATACTGAAGTTTATTAAAAAGGGAAAGGAGGCGCTACACATTTTCTGGTCACCAGGATTTTACACTGCGTTATTATTTATCTTTGTAGGACTTTTATATTTTTTTACATACATTTTTAATAATATGATGAAACAATATCATAAAAGTAAATTTAGGAACATCTACATAAGAACCATATAGATATTTATTTTAAACTTTGTTAGGTATGTTTTTCCAGTAGTTAAGCTTAAAGCGGGACTTCACCCATAACAACTTGATAAAAAATAATGTTCCTTAGCAAGGAACATACATTCCACATTAATAATTAGGCTACCAGAATCAGCGTGTGCTGTAAATTGCCTCCAGAATTGTCCTGTTTCTTCTTGCTGCAGGCTGCCATTTTGCTAAAGCCCAGAGTCCTTGAACAGCTGTAAATCCTAAAGCAGAACTAAACCCATCGATTTAACAGTTTAAAAAAAAAGTTACATTCCTGGAATGCCGAGATTGCCAACTGTCTCATTTGCTTGTGTTCCCAACCAAACTATTAAACCATCAAATGGATGATATCATAACTGATCACATGTGCAGCATCATGGCAGTTGCAGATCAAACAGAAGTAACTTTCTTGGCTGTAAAGGACAGATGGGTTTAATTCCGCTTCAAGGTTGTCAGAAAATTGGCCTCTACAAATTCAGTAGTGCCTAAAATTAGAAAGCAACTGAGCATGTGCAGAGCAGGGTGAGACAGTGTATTACTGAATTTTAAACAGTATAGACACTTTAATTTATAATGTTTTACATAGCTATACCTGCAAAAGGGGCCAGCCTGAAGTGATCTAGCAGAACTTTATTTTCTGACTGAGTGCCAGTTCACACTACATGCATTTCAGTGTGCTTTTTTTGCATCCAAAACACACAAAACGTAGGTTATATGGTTGTCAATGTTCACATCAGTGCTTGCACTTGTGTTCCGGTTGCAGAATAAAAAAAAAAAAAAAAAAGTATAACAGGCTGCATTTTTCCTGCACAGAACTGTACGGGAACACGGTAAAACACATAAAAAATGCACTGGAATGCATTGAAAATGCATTGGAATGCACATGTCCTTATTTAAATTGCAGAAAAAGAGGGGAAAAAATTAACTGGAACGCATCAAAAATGCACAGGAGCTCGTAAAAAAAGCATAAAAATGCACCGGAATGCGTCAAAAACGCGCATGTAGAAACGCATCCGGACTGTGTTTCTATAGTGTGAACTGACCCTAAAGCTCCTCTTTAAACTAACATAGTGCTCAATAATGTAAATCAAATACCTTATATTCTAAAGTCTCTTTAAGAAGATTTTCTTCCTCCATAGAGAAATTGAGCAATACTGAAACAGCTTTAATCAGGTGAAAAGCCTGAAAAAAAAAACAGTTAAAAGAAATATTCTGAATAGTCCTGTAACAAATTATTTGCAGCATTTAGATGGCTTGAATTGATCTGGATTTGTCAAAATTAACATGCCAGCTGTTGCAAGGAAATATTTCTCAGACTCATGGTCATACATGATGCCATAATCCTGCTGTGCAAACTGAGCTGTTATTGTTTTAAAAAGTGTTCACATTTGTTTGATGTGTTGATGTGCAATGTTCATTTTTTGATGCATCAATGCACACTCTAGGGCCGACTGAATGACAATACATGAAAAAGTGTAACTGTTGATAATGCAATAAAATATGCAACAATCGGTGTTAACAAGGTCTCTCAGAGTGTGCAGACCCAAAAAAATGGATCACCTGTGCATGCACATTTTCCCATGATTTGTCGCTTTAAATACGCTTTCCTAACACACAGATCCAATTAAATCCTAACTTCATGACCTGGGCTTACAACATTGTTGCTGCTGTACTGATATCCCAGAAATCGATGTGCCACACTGATGTATCAAGTCCACAGCAAGGTTTTAATTTTATTTTTTTTTATTTTTATAAAATTGCTGCAACAGCCAATGCATTTTTGGGGACCACATATCACACCTTTCATCAGGGCTACAACACAACATGAAAATATTACATCAGACAAAGATAAAAAGGATGAAACATCTCATTCCTGCATTTTATACATAAAAATACACATACACCCATATTCCCCCACATACATCAAAAATAATTGTTTGAGTTGAATATGGATACCCAATTTGAAATAAAACCACAAACGTCAGATTCACAAGAAAAAGGGTGTTTAAGCAATCGCACACACAATATAAAAGAAAATCTGTGGGCAAAAATACATGCATATAACTATGATAGGCATTGTTATAACCTTGTGATTAGGTTAGTCAATAGTTTTGCAAATATTCTGAATATTTTTTGTAAAAATATTCAGAATGGTCTTGAAAATACCATTTGATTATATGCCTCTTCAAATTAAAAGGATACATGTCAAGATGTACAAATACAATGATTTAAAACATCAATCAGAGATAAAAGCTGCCATTTTAAGGGCTAGTTCACACCAGATGCAGTCCAGTGTGTTTTTTTCTGCATCAAAAATGCATGCACAGTGTTTTCCATGTATTCCAATGGCCCTAGTTCACACTAGTGCAGTCAGTTCCAGTCAGCTTCCAGTGCAAAAAAAAAAAAGTAGAACAGGCTGCATTTTTTCTGTACAGAACTATACTGGAACACAGCAAACAGAAATCAAACTCATCAAAACTGCACCGGAATGGAGTGTGGTGTGAACTGTAAGCAAAAATGTATTGTGGTGTGAACTGGCCCTAAAATACTGAGATATAAAAAAAAATGGAACATAAGTGCTGAGATGTGTAATACATTACTATTATAAAATATAACTTACAAGATAAAACAAAAAAAAGTATATATATATATATATATATATATATATATATATATATGTGTGTGTGTTTGTATTAAAGAAATCCAGTATTAGATTATTCAGTATCAGTATTAGTATTAGATCTGCGAGTGTGTACTTGGACTGTGAGTTGTAATTCTGGAAATGAATAATAAAAATGACGTGAGCAATAAACATGTTATTGGGATATATAATGTTGTGTAAATATAAGATACTTAATGGATTAAAGCGGTTGCAAACCCTTACATATACCCAGTGAAGTGACTGGCCTCAAGTGATACACACGTTGTACCTGTTTATTTATAGCTGTTTGTCACCTACATCCATTCAAAGTGCAGAACTTACACAAGATTGCTCAGCTGGTTTGGGCAACAACTAGAAATGCTGGTATTCTGAGTTTAAATGTACAAAAAGGGCACCAATTTGAGGAAAGCTCAAAGAAGGATAGGAACAATGTGTGGCTTTTAATCCAGTAGTGAAGGGGAGTCAAGATTGTGTGAGAGGTGCTTATGTTGCAGAAGAGGGAACAATTTCAGTGGACGAAATGAATGGGGAGGGGAAGGACTGATGTAGTGGGAAGTGCCCACTTATATCAAGTCACTAAACCACTTCCCCCAACCAGCACTTCCCACCATGCCAGTCCTGCTCACATTCAGTTAGTCCACTGAGGTTGTTCCTTCCAGTGCAACTTAAGCACTTGCCGCACAGTCTCACCTTTCCTTCACTACCCGATTAAAATCCGTCTACTGTTCCCACCCTCCTACCCTAAACCCTTTCCAGATCTTAACAAATTGGCACCTTTTTGTACATTTAAACTCCGAATACCAGCATTTCTAGTTGCAGCCCAAACCAGCTGCTGAACATTACTGAATTTATTCAGAAATCATATTTCATCCAGTATTTTCACTGACATTTATTTATTTAATGCTAGCATCATTTTTGTATTTCAATGGTTATTAATTTTAAACATTTTAACCACTTCAAGTCTGGACATTTTTACCCCCTTCCTGTCCAGGCCAATTTTCAGCTTTCAGCGCTATCACACTTTGAATGACAATTGCGCGGTCATGCAACACTGTACCCATATGAATTTTTTAGCATTTTTTTGAGACAGATAAAACTTTATTTTGGTGGTATTTATTCACCACTGGGATTTTTATTTTTGTGCTATACAAATGATAAATCTTATAAAATTTTGCAAATAAATAATCTTTCTTCATAAATCTTGGCCAAAATGTATTCAGTTATCTTTTTAGTAAAAAAAAAAAAAAATAACCCAAATTAGTTTATAGCCAAAAATTATAATTTTTCAAAATTTGTTTTTTATTTTTTTCTATTATTTAAGGTTTTTTTTTTTTCACATACTGTCACCCCTGCGTGGGCGTAGCTTTTGCTTACGTCTCTCTTTGTTTAACCACTTCCCGTCCGGCCCATGTGACACTGTACTACTTGTGGGGGGTGAGGAAGATTTTTTTTTTTACACTGATTGCTTTTACACCCATAAAGGCTGTAAGAGCAATCATTTCTCCTTCTCTCTGGTTGCATTCTTGCAGCCATTGAGAAATACTGTGAGAGCTGTGATTGGTCACAGCTTGTCACATGGTACAAGGCTGTTGTGAATAGCCTTGTGCCATGTGACCTCTGTGATCATTCACAGATAGTAAGCAATGTCAGAAGTGACATCTTGCTTACTACTCTTCATGTGATCACTGATTGGCCAATCAGTGATCACATGATCGGGACCTCACACAAAGGTACGCCCACGCAGGGGCTATCAATGCACATAAAATACACAGGAAACAATGCCATAGGCAACTGTGTAAAAGGCATGCCCACGTAGTGGCTATCAATGGTACAGAAAATATAAAGACACAGTGTTGTAATATCAACAATGTAGCAAACCAAAGGCAGATATCAACCACCTGACAAAATTCAGTCAAAGACAAAGGGACAAGAAGAGTAAAGGAAGGAGAAGAAGACAAGACCAACACCAAGGATCCAGGAATGCCAATACCAATCAACAACCTAAACCGAGACTAGCTGGGTAGCTGGGGGGAGTGTGGGAAAAGCATATGCCAACCACGGCTCCCATATTTTCTAAAATTTTTGTTGGGAGTCATTACGATCAACATCTGTTCATTGAGTGGTCATCCGGTCTCGCACCCCCTGAAAAGAAACAGATGCACTTTTCCAGGCCTGAGCAATTGTTCTAGTTGCCGACAAGAATAAATAAGAGGCCAACTTCTGCTGACGAGTCAACAGGCCCGATATGGGACTATGAAGCAAGGCATACCGGGTCTCCAGGCATATGGGGAGATGAAAGAAGGTGTAGAGAAGGCCGAATACATGAGACCAAAAACGAATCAGTCTCGGGCATGACCACCATATACAGGTGAAACTCAAAAAATTAGAATATCGTGCAAAAGTTCATTTATTTCAGTAATGCAACTTAAAAGGTGAAACTAATATATGAGATAGACTCATTACATGCAAAGCAAGATAGTTCAAGCCATGATTTGTCATAATTGTGATAATTATGACTTACAGCTCATGAAAACCCCAAATCCACAATCTCAGAAAATTAGAATATTGTTAAAAGGTGCAATATTCTAGGCGCAAAGTGTCCCACTCTAATCAGCTAATTAAGCCATAACATCTGCAAAGGGTTCCTGAGCCTTTAAATGGTCTCTCAGTCTCATTCAGTAGGAATCACAATCATGGGAAAGACTGCTGACCTGACAGTTGTGCAGAAAACCATCATTGACATCCTCCATAAGGAGGGAAAGCCTCAATAGGTAATTGCAAAAGAAGTTGGATGTTCCCAAAGTGCTGTATCAAAGCACATTAATAGAAAGTTATGTTGAAGGGAAAAGTGTGGAAGAAAAAGGTGCACAAGCAGCAGGGATGACCGCAGCCTGGAGAGGATTGTCAGGAAAAGGCCATTCAAAAGTGTTGGGGACTTTCACAAGGAGTGGAATGAGGCTGGAGTCAGTGCATCAAGAGCCACCACACACAGACGTATCCTGGGCTTCAAATGTCGTATTCCTCTTGTCAAGCCGCTCCTGGACAACAAAACGTCAGGAGCGTCTTACCTGCTTACCTGGTCTGTTGCTCAGTGGTCCAAAGTCCTCTTTTCTGATGAGAGCAACTTTTGCATCTCATTTGGAAACCAAGGACCCAGAGCATGGAGGAAGAATGGAGAGGCACACACTGCAAGATGCTTGAAGTCCAGTGTGAAGTTTCCACAGTCTGTGTTGATCTGGGGAGCCATGTCATCTGCTGGTGTTGGTCCACTGTGCTTCATTAAGTCCAGGGTCAACGCAGCCGTCTACCAGGAGATTTTGGAGCACTTCATGCTTCCTTCCGCAGACGAGCTTTATGGGGATGCCGAATTCATTTTCCAGCAGTACTTGGCACTTGCCCAGACTGCCAAAAGCACCAAAACCTGGTTCAATGACCATGGGATTACTGTGCTTGATTGGCCAGCAAACTCGCCTGACCTGAACCCCATAGAGAATCTATGGGGCATTGCCAAGAGAAAGATGAGAGACATGAGACCGAACAATGCAGAAGAGCTGAAGGCCGCTATTGAAGCATCCTGGTCTTCCATAACACCTCAGCAGTGCCACAGGCCGATAGCTTCCATGCCACGCCACATTGAGGCAGTAATTGCTGTAAAAGGGGCCCAAACCAAGTACTGAGTACATATGCATGCTTATACTTTTCAGAGGTCCGATATTGTTCTATGTACAATCCTTGTTTTATTGATTGCATGTAATATTTAAATTTTCTGAGATTGTGGATGTCAAGGACTCCGGGAGTTACCGCAGTGCATGAGTCTGTGCATGCACGATCCATCTAGGCACACTAGCGTGTGGGCACTAGGACCCGAGCACCCACGGCGGCCGCGCATGCGCACTCGCGCTCACGGACGCGTGCCTAGCACCAATGAGTGCACAGGGCGCACTATTTAAACAGGCTCTGGCAATACTCAAATTGCCGTATGGTCTTTCCTGCTGTTCCTGTTATCCTGTGTCCTGAGAGATTGCTAGTTGCCGACCCTGCCTGACCCTGATCCGTTGACCGTCTCCTGCTCTGACCCCTGGCTCGTCCCTGACTACTCTTCTGCCTGCTCCTGAATTATTTGACCTCCTGTTGCCGAACCTTTTGCTCTTGACCCGGTTACTCTCTGCCTGCTGCTTGTACCGTTCTGCCTCTGCTGTTAACCGACCTGGCTTGTCTGACCCCGCTATACTCTATACTGGCATCCACCCATCCCGTTTGGATCCAGTCGCCACTGTCCAGGGCCTGCCAGTCTCTTCACATCAGGCTCTCCTCCTGTACATACCTCCAGCGGTCCGTGAAGGTACGGTTCATTATATCCCTGCTACAGGGTGAACCCCAGGGCTGGGCACACCGTCTGATGGAAGCTCGCCATCCACACCTGAACTCAGTTGCTGCATTCTTTAAAGCGATGACGCAGTTATACGATGACCCGCAACGAGCTGCTTCAGCTGAGGCAGCTCTACATACCTTACAGCAGGGTCGCTGGGCAGCAGAGGATTACGCCTCCGAATTTAGGCGCTGGAGCGGAGACTCTCAGTGGAATGACGCGGCTCTGCGCCATCAGTTCCGCCTAGAGTTCTCTGACCCACTTAAAGATGAGTTGGCAAGAGTGGGAATACCTGATTCCTTGGAAGATTTGATCGTCCTGGCCATCCAGATTGACTGCAGGTTGTGGGAACAGAGGCAAGAGAGGTCCAACCAAGGGCCAAGACCAACATGGATGCTGCCACGGGTGCCGGTCCTGTCAGTAATCGGAACCTAGAGCCGTCAGACGGGACTGAACCCATGCAGCTCGGACTGATGCGGCCTTCTCTCACGGCGGAGGAACGCCAGAGACGCCGGATAAACAATCTGCGCCTCTACTGCAGAGCAGCGGGTCATGCTCCTGTCCGGAGAAGTCTTGTAAGTACTTTTCTTTTGTTTCTGCTATGTCTCCTGCTGGCCTAGATAATCCAACTCATTTAGCCGTACCAATCTCATTCCAGCTCCCCGGAAGAACCGTACAAGTGACGGCCATTATTGACTCAGGGGCCTGCAGCTGCTTTATAGACCTTAGCTTTGCAGCCCAACAGCAGATTCCGTTACTGTCTAAAGAGCGGGGCCTGAACATCTTCCTGGCTGACGGGTCTCGAATTACGTCCGGGTTGGTAGATCGGGAGACCCCTCCTATACGCACCACAGTGGCCGGTCATCATCAAGAACTTCTCCGCTTAGATGCCATTGCATCCCCTTTATTTCCAGTCATTTTGGGGCTCCCCTGGCTACGAGCACACGATCCCCAAATTGACTGGAGAACCGGGTCTGTCCAGTTCCAGTCACCCTACTGTCAGGAGCATTGTTTTCTAGGGTCACCACTAGACACCCCGACTCTGTTATGTGTGAATGCTGACACTGAGCTAACTCAAACTGTTCCTATTGCTTATCATCATTACCTTGGCGCTTTCAGTCCATGACTGCGAGATGTACGTTAAGACCTGTGTTATCTGCAACCGGAACAAGCCCACCAGGGACAAGACTTGGGGTCTGTTGCGACCCTTGCAGGTACCCGACAGACCCTGGAGCACGATCTCTATAGATTTTGTGGAATTGCCACCATCACAGAATCATACTGCGATTTTCGTAGTGGTGGACCGTCTCTCTAAGATTGCTCATTTCCTCCCATTGAAAAGTACACCGTCTGCCCCCGAAATGGCACAAGTGTTCATTAAGGACATAGTGAGACTCCATGGAGTGCCAAAGAACGGGAGATCGGGGGGAGTCCAGTTCACTTCTAAGTTTTGGAAGGCCTTGTGCGAACGGTTGGAAATCAAACTGTCGTCCTCAGCATATTATCCGCAAACGAATGGACCGACTGAGCGAACTAACCAAACGCAGGAACAATACCTTAGGTGTTACACCTTGTTCCTCCAAGATAACTGGTTGGCACTCCTGCCTTTAGCAGAATTTGCTTATAACAACGTGTGCCATTCGGCCACTAAGCAATCCATGTTCTTCGCCAACTATGGGTTCCATCTCACTTTCCTGCCTGATCTGGTCCCGGAGAACTCAGTCCCAGCGGCTCAAGAGACCCAAAATTATTTTACGTCCAATAACAAATTGTTACAGGAGACAATGGCAAGGGCCCAAGAGGATAGCAAGAGGACTTTTGATAAGAGAAGAAGAGGGGAACTGGTTGTGCACCCAGGAGACCAAGTTTGGTTGGCAACGACCAATCTGAAACTGGCATGCCCTTCAAGGAAATTGGCACCCAGATTCGTGGGCCCATTCCAGGTAGAACGTAAGATCAATGAGGTTGCTGATAAACTGGCGCTTCCCGAATCTTTTAAGATTCACTCTGTCTTTCATGTGTCTTTTCTGAAACCTGCAGCACCGGATCCCTTCTCAGATCGTAGATCTAGACCCCCGGAGGCCATAGACATTGATGGATTAGAGGAATTCGAGGTAGAAGCTATTATTGACTGCAGGAGGAGGGGTGGACAGACGCAATACCTCATCAAATGGAAAGGCTATGGGCCAGAAGAGAATTCGTGGGAGCCTGCTCAAAATGTTCATGCTCCTAATGTTCATGCTCCTAGATTGATTCGGGAATTCCTTCGCAACCAGCCCCAAAGGAGAAATTAGTTGGGCATCCGGAGGGGGGGGGCAAAGTCAGGAACTCCGGGAGTTACCACGGTGCGCGAGTCTGCGCATGCACGGTCCGTCTAGGCACACTAGTGCGGGCGCTAGGACCTGGGTGCCCACGGCGGCCGTGCATGCGCACTCGCGCTCACGGACGCGCGCCTGGCACCAATGAGTGCACAGGGCGCACTATTTAAACAGGCTCCGGCAATACTCAAATTGCCGTATGGTCTTTCCTGCTGTTCCTGTTATACTGTGTCCAGAGAGATTGCTAGTTGCCGACCCTTCCTGACCCTGATCCATTGACTGTCTCCTGCTCTGACCCCTGGCTCGTCCCTGACTACTCTTCTGCCTGCTCCTGAATTATTTGACCTCCTGTTGCCGAACCTTTTGCTTGTGACCCAGTTACTCTCTGCCTGCTGCTTGTACCGTTCTGCCTCTGCTGTTAAGCGACCTGGCTTGTCTGACCCCGCTATACTCTATACTGGCATCCACCCATCCCGCTCGGATCCAGTCGCCACTGTCCAGGGCCTGCCAGTCTCTTCACATCAGGCTCTCCTCCTGTACATACCACCGGCGGTCCTCTCTACCTCAGTTGGGTGTACCCAGGGGCCGCGATCTGGTCTCAGTTCTGCTCCAAGTCCATCCCTATCATCAGGGGCTCTGGTGAATAAGCAGACTGGGGCTTAGACTCCGCGCCCTGGGGAATCCCGTTCTGTGGTTCACTAGAGATACCGCCGGGCGGTACATAACGATGAATTTGGGGTTTTCATGAGCTGTAAGCCATAATCATCACAATTATGACAAATCACGGCTTGAACTATCTTGCTTTGCATGTAATAAGTCTATCTCATATATTAGTTTCACCTTTTAAGTTGCATTACTGAAATAAATGAACTTTTGCACGATATTCTAATTTTTCGAGCTTCACCTGTATGTAACACATCTCCAAGATGACCACAAACCCTAAAGCAGCGATCACTATAGGTAGAATTCGCCTGAGCTACTGTATACAAGCCGGCACCCAATACCATTGCAACAATACTTTGCATGCCGCTTCCAGTGTGTTTGTGTTGAATGAACATTTGGCTATGAACGATCAGGCCTTCTTCCAGTCCTCCAAATTCACGACTGCCCCCAATTTGCGCTCCCATTGAGTGACATATGATAGAGAAATCCATGTTGAGAACCTATATAAGGATGCATAAAGTAGAAAAATAAGGCCCGTGGCGCCGAGCGCTGTTGCCAAAGCTGTTCAAAGGCTGATTTTTGATACGGGAAGGAGGAGGTATTATGCAGAGAGGTCAGCCAATGCTGCAATTGAAGATAATGAAAAAAGTCCACCTGGGGAGCATCCCGTGATTCCCGAAGAGAATTCCAGGTGGAGAAAGACTGAAAAGTCAAGAAGTGTTTCACCTGCAAAAATCCATTGGCCACCCACCAAGAGAACTCCCTAGGTTGTTCTAAACCTAAAGGGAAAAGAGGATTATTAGTGATTGGAAGCAGGGGTAGAAAAAGTGACATCAAGCCACTGGAGTAGTGAACCAAGTGCCACACTCGCAGGCCATGGGCAAAATTGGACTCAATGTTGTCGGGCATAGAGCGGGGGGGGGGGGGAGCCATAGAAGCGTCGATGTCGCAATAGGGGCACAAATAGACAGTTTGAAAAGAACCCAGAGGGGAACATCACAGGAAACGTGAAACAAAGACAGTGGGGCAAGTTGGCTTGCCTGGTAATACCTAGCTACATTAGGCACCCCAAAAGCTTATGAGCAAAAAGCGTATTTCTAGAGACTCTGGGGTGTCTGTCAGCCCAGATAAATCGCATAATCCGTGCCTGAAGCAGCAGGATTGCGCGTATAAGAGATGACATGGATTGAAGCAATAGTTCCCAGCAAAAAAAGGTAGGAGTCAGATGAATGCCCAAGTATTCGAGCGAGGAGGGAGCCCATTTGTAAGGAAAGTGGGACTGTAAGCGCGAAACCAAATCTGATGTTGAGAGCGACAGTCTTATCTAAATTTATCCAAAGACCTGAAAGAAAGATCCAAAGAACCTGTTGCAAGTTCGGGAGTGTCATCAGGGGATTAGTGAGAGTCAAGAGGGCATAGTCTGTGAAAAGATTCAACTTAAATTCCTGTCCTGCGTAGGGGACCCCCAATAAGTTACAATCAGCCTGGAGCGCTAAAGACAATGGTTCAAGCGCCAGGACAAAGAGCGCCACGGACAGGGGACATCCCTGTCTCATCCCTCGCCAAATAGGAAAAAGATCCGAGAAATACCCCGCATATTTAACTGAAGCCGAAGGGGAGGAATACAAGGCCTGGATCCAAGAAAGAATAGAATCCCCAAAGCCCCAGCGGTACGGTACAACAAGAACCGTAGGTATTCCCAAGATAAGGAATCAAAAGCTTTTGTTAGGATCCGCCAGGTGGTGCCTCAGGCTGCCCACTGGACAGACCTACCCAGAGCGTGGAGTCTAAGCCCGGTCTGTGCTTTCACCAGGGCCCCTGATGGTGGGGATGGACTTGTAACAGACCAGGGCCAGGTCACGACCTCCGAGCAGGCCCACCAGTGGCAGAGAAAGCCTCTGGGGATGTATGCAGGTACCGGGGGAGCCAGATGTGAAGAGGATGGCGGGACCTAGCAGGATGGTCACAAGCCGTGGTCCCGTGGGGTAAGCGAGGTACCGAATCGGAAGGCGAAGAGTAGTCAGGTCACATGCAGGGTCAGCAGGGTAAGTCAGTCCGCAGAATGGTCAGACAAGCCGGGGGTCAGGATAGGAGAAGGCAGAGTAGTCAGGGCAATCCGGGTCAAGGCACAGGAGAAGGCAGCGTAGTCAGGGCAATCCGGGTCAAATCACAGGAGAAGGCAGC
Source organism: Staurois parvus (assembly GCF_062004578.1). NCBI lineage: Eukaryota > Metazoa > Chordata > Amphibia > Anura > Ranidae > Staurois > Staurois parvus. The sequence continues at coordinate 1,067,853 of NW_028317872.1, read as the reverse complement.
GTAGTCAGGGCAATCCGGGTCAAGACACAGGAGAAGGCAGCGTAGTCAGGGCAATCCGGGTCAAATCACAGGAGAAGGCAGCGTAGTCAGGGCAATCAGGGTCACAAAACAGGTACAGGAACTCAGGATCACAGATAGACCTTGCGGCAATCTGTGACAGTGCAGGGCATCTTTAAATAGTGCGCCCTGCACTGTCATTGGCCGGCCAGGACGCGCCCCCGGGCTGTCATTGGACACCCGAGGCGCGCCCGCGGCTCCTACTGCGCATGCGCGGCATCCTGTCAGCCGCGGCCCGCCGGGACCTAGTGCCTGTGTCCCGGCGTGATCTGCCGCCAGTGCGCGTGTGCTGGGAGAGGAGCCGCGATCCCTGACAGCTTTATATATGTCCAAGAACAGCAAGAACCCCAGAATTTTCTGCTGTTGCAGGTATATAAGATGAATCACCTTACGAACACTGTCGCCCGCCTGCCTCCCAGGGACAAAACCCACTTGGTCCCTGTGGACCAGGCTACGTAAATATTTATTGATACGAAGATTGAGAATTTTGCCCAATATCTTGAAATCTTCATTAAGAAGAGAAATGGGCTTAAAAGCTTGCGGTTCATGTGCATCCTCCATCGTCTTAGGAATCATTGATCTATGAGCTCGGAGTGCATCAGGGGAGGGCAAGGAGCCCTGTCGTAATTCACTTAAACAATTAGCCAAGAATGGCAACAACAGGGTCGCAAATTTCTTGTAATAGAGGACAGAGAATCTGTCGGGACCTGGGGTTTGCGGAGGACCATAAGGATTTGATAGCTTGAAGTACTTCCGATACAGATACACCCACATTAAGGGCTGTCTGTGCTGCCTCGGACAGTCCAGAGAGCCGTAGTTCCTGAAAGAATGCTTCCTCCTGACCTACAGGAAAGGGATCTGGTTTGGCGTACAGATGTGAGAGAAAGTCCTCAAAACGATCTGCTGGGGACTGGAAGTGCAACCCCCCGCAGGAAGCCGCAATTGGACCGGCTTACAGGGTTTCACCACAGAGTTGAGTTTCCTAGCCAGCATCGGACCCAGCTTATTCGCACAGGTGTAGAACTTCTGCTTGGTCCAACACAAGGCCCGTTCAGCCTCCGAAGAAGCGAGTAAGTCCAGTTCTGTGGCCAGGTCATCACGCGTTCGTTTATGGGCTACGGACGGGCGTGACTCCCAAAGAGCATCCGCCAAGGCTAGAAGAGAATGAAGTTTTGAAAGGCAACACTTTCGCTTCAGAGCTGCAGCTAGCTGTATGATGTGGCCCAGCACCGTGGCTTTATGTGCCTCCTGCAAGGGCACCGCCAAAGAAACCGAGCCCGAGTTGTCCGCAAAATATGTTTATGTGAAAGATTCAATCTGCTGGCGAGTGGCCTGAGTGGTCAAAAGAGACTCATTAATACGCCAATGAAAAGGGTGCCTTGTCATACCCAAAAGAGCAAGACGTAAAAACAGGGGATCATGGTCTGACCAGGGCAAGGAAGGGATAGATATCCGCCTAACGGAAGCTGTTGCACCTGCATAAATACGTGGTTGATTCTGCAGAAACTATTATGAGGATTGGAGTAGAATGTAAAGTCACGTTCAGTAGGGTGAAGTTCCCTCCAACCCTGCAGACTGCAGGAGTGAGCGCATGTGTTCCTCCTGCACTAAGTCGTGAGAAGGGGCCGCGTGTAGCCCCTGTCTAGAGCAAAATCCAGGATAACATTTGAATCCCCCAAAGAAGGAGGCGGCCTTTGGAGTGTTGGGAAATGATGGTACAAAGATGTGAAAAAAAATTTGTGCTGAAAGAGGTTAGGGGCATAATAGGAGACAAAAGATGTCCTCTTGATCCCAAAGGGTGCCCTGCAAAAGTAGACACCTGCCTGTGGGGTCTGCTATATTCTGGACACAGGTGAAGGGGAGATTGCGTTTGAAAGCTATCAGAACACCCTGCCGTTTCTCAGAAGCTGAGGCCATGTAAAAAGTGGGATAATGAGGCAAAAGATATCGGGGGGCCAAGGACTGGGAAAACCTGGTTTCTTGCAGGCATACCATGTCAATTTGCTGCAATTTGAGGTGATGAAAAACTTTAGACCACTTCTGAGGCAAATTAAACCCTTGGATATTTTGTGAATGTACTTTCAAAAGGGGCGAAGCCATGGCTATGGTAGGATCAGTGTATGCTGCTCAGCAGAAAAGGCGAAGGTCAGCCAACAATTTCTACTCCCAAGGACGGCCGGTCTATGGTGCTCCGGAACCCTGCAGAAAATAAGATCAGAAAAACCAGAAAGGAGAAGACAAGGATAGCAAGAAAAAAAAAACACAAAAAGTATATACAATGGCATAGCCATATCACGTCTATGGTGAAATGCATCCTACACTCAAAGGATACCGATTTGTGGGTGGCTCTACCACCGAACACATGGCTGCAAATGGAAACAGCAATAACAGAGGGCAAAGGAAAAGCAATATGCATAAAACATAAAGCGGTTAATAACCAAACTGAGTCCCACATCAGTAGATATTGGAGTCCCCAGGAGGTGGGATACACCCATGGAAGCCCTCCCGCAGGAAGCCCACCAGGCCCAGGGACCCAACCCCCCTGAGGGGATAAGTAAAGGTCATAACGGGACTCCAGCACTTCAGCCTGGATGGTCCCCGGCTTTAGCAACCCAGCGAGGTTATCAGCATAATGCCGCCTAAAGACCCATTCAAGCCATCCTCCCTCCGAGGACCTGAGGAAACCCGCGGCTCACACCACCGCCAACTCAACCACCTTCGCCTAGGACCCATGGCACTCTCAACTGGTGGAAAGTCTCCAGTCTCAAGTCCAGAAGGCGGCCCCCAACTCAAAGGTGGAATCTCATAGGGGATGGCTAAACAGGGCCCAACCCTATAACAATAGTAAAACTGGAAATGCCCCAACAGGCAAAACTCAGGGACCCATCGAAAGGATTCAAAGAAGAGGCACAGTGAAGGAAGTCTTGGAAACAGCTTCAACACGATGAAGAACAGGTTGGACTTGAGCATAGGGGAGCTCGAGGGAGGGTCCTCTTATGGCTGGATGTCTTCTTCCAGAGGCGACCCAGAGGAGGCGGCCCCGCCTGAGATCCAGGAGAATGTGCTGGGCTCTGCGCAGTACCCCCCAGTGGGATAAGGTGTAAGGGTTCCAGAAGAGAGTGTGTCTCCTCCGGCATGGTAGCGGAATGGCTACGGCTTTGGTAGATGAAGGTGAGGCAGAACGAAAAGACCCATGTGTATTTAATTTTGCGATTCACCAGGACCGACGTAAAGGGCTTCATCTGGCGATGCTTCTGAAGGGTGATCTGGGAAAGATCTGAAAAGAGCTGGTAGCGATGTCCCTGGAAATTGAGGTCGGAGTTATTCCTGGCCGCCAAAAGAATAGTCTCTTTAGTGCGATAGTACGTGAATTTGATAATGTCTCCCGGGGGCCCCTCTGGCCGTCGGGGACCCAATGCTCGATGCATGCGGTCAAACTCAAGCTGGTCAATAGGAATGGCAGGAGTCAGCTCCTGGAACAGCGCAGTAGCGGTTGAAGTGAGATCTGTGATGGTTTCTGGAATGCCCCGAAGGCGTAGGTTGCCACGGTGGGAACAGTTTTCAAAATCTTCAAGCCTGAGCAACGTGTCTGCCATTTCTTTCTCAAGATCACTCAGATCCTGCTTATGATTTTCTTTCAACTCTTTTTTATTAAGGTTTTCAAGTCAATAACAGAAACATAAAGTAAAGTAGTCGGCTGTAACAGTAGCCATAGGAACATCACACATTGTCCAAATTATGCATTCAGCAGTTACAGAACATTATCTGATATATAAACCAGATCATAGCAGTACACACTTCATTATTCAAGCGGGCACACGATACATATGGGATAAAATGTTTTCCATTACAAATACAGTCAAAAAAAAATACAAGGAAAAAAAAAAGAAAGGAAAAACAAAAGCAGGAGAAGGAATAAGAAGAGGATAAGATCAAAAGAAAGATGAAGAGGTTCAACATATCCAACAAAATTCAACAAGTAGATGTCAAAATCTTTGTCCTACGGACCCTTACTCTTATAAATCAGAGATTTTGAATAAAGTGTTCCAACGGTGCCATTTCAAATACTCGTATAGTGCGATTTAAAAATGTGTAGGCTCTCTCATACAGATAGTGAGAGTGTCCTCTGTTAATCACCTCCCGAATAGGAAGAGATGTAGAAGATTTCCACGCTTTAGCAATAGTTAGCCGAGCAGCTATTAGAATATGAGCAATAATTGTCAGAAATTGAACAGAAAATAAATTTAATGTAATATTTAGTAATGCTAATGAGGATTAGGATTGGTTTGTACTCCTGACACCCAAGAGATCAAATCAAAAACATCACTCCAAAATCCCCATATATTTGCACATTCCCACAAAACATGCAGTAAGCTTCTAACCTCACCACAATCCCTCCAACAGACGGGTGATATTTCGGGATATATTTTTGCGATTTTAAATGGGGTGAGATAGCTGCGGTATAGGATCTTAAGAGAGCTATCTCAGTAGTTAGTACACTTTGAAAGACTGATATTGCAAGACCAAGCTGCTTGCCACTCTTCCTGAGAAAAGATTCTCCCCAGCTCCCTTTCCCATTTCTCAACGCATTCTATCACAGAAGTGTCAGAATTATACTGCAAAAGTCTATAGAACCATGAGATGCCCTTTTTTAGTCCAGCAGTGTTCGATAATGAATGCCAAATCTGAGCATCAACCTCCACATCTGAGTTAAAATTGGTGCCCCTGTAGGCCCTAATCTGAAGAAATGGGTATATATTGCCCCGCACTTGAGCAGCATTGATGTTGGTAAACTTGAATTAGCCCGCATCTCTCAGGGATTTTACAGTAAGATTGGGAATAAGGTGTACATAAGTTGTTAACGGTATGTCTAGCTTAACCTTAGGGGTAGAAGGGGCAGATTTAGATAAGCCCATCACCCATGCACCCAGTGATGCAGAGATAGAAGGGAGATAGGTATGAATTAATTTGGGGGAAATAATTTTTGCAAGTAATAGAGCTTGAAGATCTCCAGCCGGAACCAAACTTTTCTGAATTTGGGGTCAACCAGTACTGAAGTTGGTCTAGTAGTGCAGCGTGATAGTAGTTAGATGCAACAGGGAGACCTACCCCCCCTAGATTTATGCTTAATGAGAGCCGAAAACGGGACTCTAGGCTTCCCCCCCCCCCAAACAAACTTTCTCAATGCAATATCTAGTCTATTAAAGTAAGAATGAGGGATGAGTATCGGGATCATTCTAAAATAGTATAAAAGTTTAGGCAGGATCAACATCTCAAAGACCGTTATTCAGCCCAACCACGGAAGCTCGTGTTTACCAATTGCTAATAATTCTGTTAAGATCACCTTGTATAATTCCTCTTAATTGGCCTTGAACATACTAGAAGAAGGGGAGGACACCCGGATACCCAGACGCGTTGTGGACCAGCTATACAAAATTTTATGTTTAAGTGCAACAGCGCTTTTGGTATAGTTATAGGGAGTGCACAGAATTTAGTAACATTGAGTTTGTAGTAATAGATGTCGCCAAACATCTGGAGTGTAGAAGAGACTGCTTGTAAGGAAGTCAATGGATCCGTTATGGTAAGTATCACATCATCGGCGAAAAGGTCAATTTTGTGAGAGACATAGCTATGATCAAGGGGTTCGCTCTAATTGAAGTCGCTAAGGGTTCCATCACTAGAAAAAAAATAATTGGGGAAAGGGTACACCCCTGTCTGGTTCCATTTGTGATAGAAAAGGGATCTGACAAGGCATTGGACATAAAAACTTGTGCGGAGGGTACTGTATATAAGGCCGAAATGGTATAGCCATTGATACCGAAATTGCAAAGAGTGGAGTTGAGATATTGCCAATGAACTCTATCGAATGCCTTTTCAGCATCCAATGCCAGGAAAACAGTTTGTGATTTATGCAATTCAGTAATCCGCAATAGGTTTAGTACTCTGTGCATGCCATCTGCTGCCTGCCTACCTTTCACGAACCCTACTCGATCTGATTGGATAAGAGAAGGAGTTACGGTTAACAATCTGGTAGCTAGAATTTTAGCATAAATCTTAAGATCTGTATTGAGCAAGAAGATTGGAAGGAAATTTTGGGGGCAGTCTGGGGATTTCCCTGGTTTAGGCAAGGTGACAATTGCTTTAACCATCTCCGAGGGAAAAGTAGTATTTTGTACCGCCTGCAAGAACACTTTCTTGATATGGGGTAACAATATATCTTGAAATTCTTTATAGTATTCTGCAGCAAACCCATCTGCCCCAGGCGACTTCCCCTTCGGCAGTGCTTTAATGGTGGCTACAATCTCAGTATCTGATATGGGTTGATTTAAAATATCCAGCTTAGCCTGTGCCAATTGAGGTAAGGAGATATTCGCTAACAAAATTATTGATAAGGTCAGGGGAAGGTTGAGGTGTATGGGAATCATCTTTCAGATTATATCATTGAGTATAGTAAGTCTGAAATGCTGCTGCGATTCTATTGGGATGGAACACTTTTTCCTGAGACTGTCAACAAGGGGGGATTTTAGTCTTAGCCTGTTTGACATTTATGTAGGAAGCCAACATTTTTCCAGCTTTATTACCCTGTGTATAATAGTTAGTTTTGGCCCTTCTAAGGAATTTTTCGTGTTGGAGTAATAGAATTTTTTAAAGGGCTAATTTATTAGTCTGTAATTCCTGTAACACTGTAGGGGAGAGACTTCCGTTATGTTGAGATTCCAAACTAGAGATCTTTGATAGCAGTTCTGACATGACCTTTTGTCTACGGTGTTTCTCCTTAGAGGCTATCTGTAATAATACACCCCGGCAGAAGGCCTTATGCGCACACCAAATATTAAAAGCATCCACGTCTGGAGAGGCATTGATATCAAAATACTGCTGCAAAGATTTAGAAATTTATGTAGGAGTATTGGGGTTAGTAAACATGGAGGTGTCACTACGCCACAGGAAAACCGGTGAAAACCTCAATACTAATAGAAATAGGCGCGTGATCAAGACCATGTCATGGGATGAATTGTTGCTTTAATAACGTGTTGCAAAAGGTGTATATCGGATAAAAAAATAATCAATCCTAGAGTAAGACCCATGCGGAGCTGAGTAATACGTGAAATCTTTCTCAGAGTCATGGAGACAGCTCCAAGGATCATAAAGACTTGATTCCTGTATAGTTGACGCCATAGAATACCTTATACCATGGGACTGGCCCGTGACATCCAATAATTTGTGGATAACCGCATTAAAATCACAACAGTAAAGTAAAAAACCCTTCTGGATTTTCATGACTTTCTTCTTCAGGGAGTTGAAAAACGAAATTTGGTTGACATTAGAGGCATATAAATTCACTATTGTGTAAAGAACATTATTCAATGTACACACCATTATTATATTGTCCCTTCCGATCACACTCCAGCGATTGGAGGGACAATGTTACAGAGCTTTAAATGGCTATGAGAACCCCACGGCATTAGCCGTGAACACCTGTGGGTACAGGTGATGGGAGCATCACGGAGGTTTGTTAGTAGAAAAATGCATCTCTTGCACACAAACAATATCCTCATGCAATTTATGTGCCTCTTTCCACATCATACTACATTTGTAAGGGCTATTGAGACCATGCACATTCATAGAAACAATATTCAGCACCATACTAAAGTATATAGCATAGATAATGCATGCTCGCCATCTAGTGGTGCAAGAGAAAACAGCAGCGACCCATTATAGCTAACCTGCCTGAAGCCATACACGTCACTCAGTGCTCTTTGAGTTGGATACATAGACAAACTCGAAATCAAAATCATTGCAGTGCCCCGTAGAGGTTCCTGGGGTAAAGCAGTTGCAGATACTCTGTTGGAAAAACTTAGGAAAAGAAACAGAAGAAACAAAACATAAACAGTATAAACAAATCGCAAACAATTGAAAGTAAACCAAATAACTTCAACGTATTGGGGAAAATATCCAGGAGCCGAGAGTATGATGCTCGGCAATTTTACGCGGTACTGGGTCAGAGTGACGCCCTCTCAAGGCACAAATAAAGCATGAGAATACATAGGGTTAACCAACTGCTTTGTCCATTCCGAGGTGACTTTCTTAGGGGAAGACTTAGTGGTTGGTGACTCCTCTCCTGCAGGTACAGTCCCCCACTTCTTTGCAAGTCAGAAACCCTCCTCCACCGAGCTGACAGTCAGTAAATGATTGTCCCATGTTATCAGCAGTTTTGTGGGAAAACCCCATTGATATTTTCTATTATTATTGCGGAGTACCTTCGTAAAGGAAATTAGCTTTTTACGAGCAACGATGGTATATTGCGAGAGATCCGCAAATAGGGATATTCCATTGTATAGCGTTGGTAGTGGATTTTGTGTTCTAGCGAAGATCATCAATTCCTCCTTTGTATGGTAGAAGTGAATTCTAGCAATAATGTCCCTAGGTACATGAACGGGAAGAAAGGAAGGCTTCGGCAGCCTATGCGCTCTATCCGCTATCACATCTCCCACTGACGCATGTGGTAACTAGGTACTGATCATCTGTTGGACAAACCGTCTAAGATCTGCAGCAGGGACAGTCTCCCTCACCCCCTAAATTTGATATTGTTCCTGCGCGAGCGGTCCTCCAGATCCGCCATTTTTAGTTTCAGCGCTTTCAATTCCTCTTCCGCCTCATTATGAACATCCACTAACTCGTTGTGGGCAGACGCAAACTTGCCCATTTTATTTTCCACATGACTGACGCGCTCCCCCAGACTTTCAACCTCTGCGTTTACTTGAGACACAAACCTCAGCATATCTTTATGTAATGAGCTTTTAAGGGTAACAAGCATATCTTTCAATACTGACGTGGTCAAAGGCATAGTGTCAGCAGGGTAATCTTCCAGATGTTCAATAAATTCCTTTGCAGCAGTATAAGAAGTAGAAAGTGAAGGCTGCTCATCTGGAGGCTGGAGGTCAGAACAGTGCTAAGTCGCTTTAAGAGGGCTGCTGGGAGATGTAGTCCCCTTTGCATAAGCAGGGCTGATCTGCTGGGAGCTGGAGCGAGGGCTCTCCTCTGCTGCTTGCTGCTGCATGGAGGGAGAGACACAGGGGCCGGTGCTATCTTGGTTGGAAGGGCCACCCACCGAAGTGAAAAACTCTGTTAATTTGCAGGGCCCCTCTTTGATTTTATGTTTCCCCTTCACCACAGGTCGGGTCCCGTGACTATGGGACAGCAGCCAGGAGTAAGAGACACTCTCCTCTGTCCCACCTCGGTGCAGTGTGGCTTGGCTCCCGGAGCTCACTGCTCAAGTGGCCATCCCGATCCGCAGCCGGCCACGCCCCCCTGCTCATGATTTTCAATTACTGTGACCACAGCGTTCATTTTATCCTCGAGATCGTTCGTGTGGTTACCCAGCTCCCTGATTTCTCTGGAGAATCGTTCTGCCAACCTGGACGTAGCAGAAGACAATTCCGTCTTCAGCATGGATTTAAAGCGACCCAGGAGTTCAGCGTTCTGAAGAGCTGGCTTGGTGGTCTGCAGGGGTGCATCTGACGTGGTGTCAGTGTCATAGGCTGGGTCCTGGTCATCTGTGGGTGGTGGTGAATCCGAAATTGAGGCCGGAGCTTCAGAGGAGATCACCAGCTTGTAGGCCACAAGTTCTGGCGCGGCCTGCCGAGTGCAGGAGGCCCTGGTTTTCTTCCCCATTGGTGAGGGTGAGTAGCGGTAGTCCGGGGGGGGGGGGGGGTGGAGAGCAGGTGGGTGGGAGGCAGCAGGACCACTGATGTGTCCGGTGGGTGAGGAGGACGCCAACTATGCAACCATCTTAGGCCACTGCTCACGAGCACCCCCCAATGCTCACAATTTGTATTAATTTCTAGAACTCACACTAGCAGCTCTAATACCCAACATAAACACATTAATATATACAATTTTATTTATTTTTTGTATTGCAAGTTATATTTTATAATCTCAGGGTCACAATTTTTATTTCACAGTATTTTAAAATGGCAGTTTTTAATCTCTACGATTGATGTTTTTGATCATTATGTTTAGAAATCCTGGCGTGCCATCCTTTTAATAATTAGAAGTAGCATATAATCACATAGTAGTTTCAAAGCCCACCTAATCACAAGGTTATAGCTATGCCTATCATATAGTTATATGCTTGTACTGTATTTTTGCTTACAGTTTCTTTTATAAATGTGTGTGAGTGTGTTTACACACACAATTACCATTTTTATATACTGTACATCATCAAACACCCTTTTCTTGTGAATCTGTTTTTGGTGAGTTTACTATTCAGCCCCTAATTTTTTTTCAATGTATACATGGGTACATGTGTAAATACGGCATGTATAAAATACAGGAATCAGATCTTTTCATCTTTGTCTAATGATTTTATATTTTCATGTTATGTTGTAGCCCTGATGAAGGGGGTGATGTGTGGCCCCGGAAACGCACGTGAAGAAATGGCAAACTCAGATACTCCTGCGCTTAGGGATGGACTCTGTATAAAGTCCATATAAGTCCACATCACGGATTTCTTGGGATATGCACACCTTGCTGCCCCCAAAAAACTGGGGAAGTCCAAATAAACTGAATAGAGGAAAACAAACAGAGGGTGCACCGGCCTAGTGCATTACCATAAAAAATGTATTTATTAAATGATAAAAGTAGGTATTGTACTGACAAAATGACAATATAGTCAAAGGCACATCGTGAAAGAGCAGCTCTGTGCAATCTGCACTATGTGTCAGTCCGTAATGGGAACTCTGGACCTCCAACAGGCTGACGCATTTCGAGGACTTGCCTCTTCCTTTGTTTTTCTCTATCCCAGAAATGCACGTCTGTTGCACCAATTTTGTTAGAATTAAACCTTGCTTTGGACTTTTTTTTTAACCACTTCCCAACCATGCTATAGCCGAAAGACAGCTACAGAGCGGTTGTCTAGTTCTGGGAGGACATCCATGGATGTCCTCCCAGAACACGCCCCCTGCACGTCCCCAGTGGTGTGCACCCGGGGCCGCCGGTGATCGCTGTCTTCTAGGGACACAGCTGATCATGTGATACGGTAAAAGGCAAATCACAGTGGCCTTTTACCACATGATCAGCTGTGTCAAATGACACAGCAGATCACCGGGTAAATACAGTTGCCAGTTATCGGCTGCACTTTCCTCACTCTGTTACAGCGTGAGGAAAGTACTGCCGTGAACCGGCAATTGTCAGTGAAGGGATCGCCACTGATCATCAGGGCACTGCTGATCAGTGCCGCCCACCTGTGCGCATCAGTACTGCCCACCTGTACCCATCATTGCCACCCATCTGTGCCCAACAGTGCCACCCACCTGTGACCAGCAGTGCCCAGTGCCACCCATCAGTGCTGCCCAGCAGTGCCGTCAGTCACTGCCCAGCAGTGCTGCCAGTCACTGCCCAGCAGTGCTGCCAGGCAATGTCACACATCAGTGCTGCCCATCAGTACCAGCTCATAGTGCCGCCTATCAGTGCCCATCAGTGCTGCCTATCCATGCCACCTCATCAGTGCTGCCTATCCATGCCACCTCATCAGTGCCCATCAGTGCTGCCTATCAGTGCAGCCTCATCACTGCACATCAGTGAAGGAGAAAAGTTACCTGTTTGCAAAATTTTATAATGGTAACAAAGCAAAACTTTTTTTTCACATTTTTTACTCTATTTTGTTTATAGCGCAAAAAATAAAACACCAAGCAGTAATTAAATACCACCAAAAAAAAACTCTATTTGTGTGAAAAAAAAAGATAAAAATTTCATATGGGTACAGTGTTGCATGACTGCACAATTGTCAAAGTGCGACAGTGGTGAAAGCTGAAAATTGGCCTGGGCGGGGGAGTGCCCAGTAGGCAAGTGGTTAAAAGGTTGTTCTTACTTTCACCTTTAATTTGTTAGTGTAGTGCTTCAGTTTTCAGATTTAAATACTACCTTCACTTTCTAAGGTTCCAGTGGTAGTCCCTTAGTTCGCAGAAGCAGCCTCCGTATCACCCAGATGCCCCATATGTCCACAATTAGTACAGTATTGATAAAATTAATTGCAATTTACTAAAGCATTATCTACTGAAGGTTCCAGTTCCATTAATTTACTACTCAAAGTACTTGTCAGGGATTGCAGGGCTCGCCGCGGCGCACGGGTCTGCGCATGCGCAGATTGCCTAGGTGCACCAATGTGTAGGCACTAGGACCTGGGCGCCCGCAGTGGCGAGTGCGGCCGCGCATGCGCACTTGGGCGCGCGCCAGGCACTACGACCTCTACCGATACCCGACAGGCATAGAGAATGATCTCTATCGATTTTATTGTGGAACTTCCACCCTCTCAGGATCACACAGCAATCTTTGTGATTATAGATCGCTTGTCTAAGATGGCCCATTTTTCTACCATTGAAAAGCACTCCTACGGCCCTTGAGACAGCGCAAGTTTTTATTAAGGAGGTGGTAAGGCTTCACGGAATTCCCAAGGATATTGTTTCAGACAGGGGGGGTTCAGTTCTAAATTCTGGAAGGCCCTATGTGAAACCCTAGGAATTAAGCTGTCCTTTTCATCAGCCTATCACCCACAGACTAATGGCCAGACTGAACGGATGAATCAAACCCTAGAGCAGTACCTCAGATGCTATACCACCTTCCTCCAAGATGACTGGTTAACGCTCCTGCCGCTGGTGGAGTTCGCATACAACAATGCGAGTCATTCTGCTACAAAGCAATCCCCGTTTTTTTGCGAATTATGGCTTTCACCCCATATTCTTGCCAGACCTGATTCCGGAGATCACGGTTATGTTAAATTTTTTCCTCCAATAGCAAGGTGTTGCAAGAGGCAATGGCAAAAGCTCAGGATGATAACAAGAGGGCTTTTGATAGGAAGAGAAGAGGGAAATTAAGCTTGCACCCAGGGGACCAGGTCTGGTTAGCCATGACCAATTTGAAAATGTCCTGCCTATCGAGGAAACTGGCACCTAAGTTCCTGGGTCCTTTCCGGTTGAGACACAAGGTCAATGAAGTCGCTTACGAACTCACACTCCCTGAATCTCTTAAGGTTCATCCGGTCTTTCACGTGTCTCTTTTAAAACCGGCGACACCAGACCCCTTTCCGGATCGTAGGTCTAGACCCCCGAAGGCTATAAACATTGACGGAGAGGAGGAGTTTGAAGTAGAGGCAATCCTAGATTGTAGGAAAAGGAGAGTCATTTTTTCGAAAGCAGCCACGGAAAAGGGGTCAGTTGGGCATTTGGAGGCTGCCCGTAGGGGGGGGGCAATGTCAGGGATTGCGGGGCTCGCCGCATACCTTTTTTTTCACATTTTTTACTCTTCTTTTGTTTATAGCGCAAAAAATAAAACACCCAGCAGTAATTAAATACCGATTATGGGATATAGGTAAAGCGAGCGCTCAAAAATCAGCTGCTGGAACACTCCAAGGAATCACTAGACCTCATAACATGAATAATAAATAATAATATAGTGCAGCGCTGTAATGCTAATAGGGATATAAGCAAATAAAAGTAGGTAAAATAGAATGAAATAAAAATAAAATAAAATAAAAGTTCATAGAGTCCTTTATACAATAAAAAGTGATTGCAAACGAAAGTTTTGTGAAGACCTCCTCAGCATTAGATAGGTGACTGGAACCGAATAGTTAAAATGCGCACTCACCGACCGCACATTTAAAATGCGCATGTATGCAATTTTATCCAGATAATCGGCCCGGTATGCGGATCAGCCAAACGTATAGGTCATCCCTCTCAGATAGAAACATCAGCCTTGGGTGCAGTAATATGCCTCTAGGTCCAGAGAGCCTTCTTGCCCAAAGTAGGTTAAGCTCCCTCTCCTGGTTGCAAGGTACCCTAGGGATTGGCTGCTGTAAATCTGAAACCCTCCAACAAGAGGGTCAAAAACAGAGAGGGAATGCCAATAGTGTAGTAGGTTTCAAACTTAGTTTATTAGATCAATAGTAACATACTAGCCTGGGTCAGATGCATATACAAGCACTGTCAGCAATCAAGCAGACTGGTAAGTAAGGTAAAATTGAAATATACATGCTCTAACCCAGCAAGTTAAAAGGGGGGCCACCGAACCTCCTTGTGGTCCCGGTGGTCAGGAAGTCACACTTGCTGCTGGCTCCTCATGAGGCCTTTCGTGCTACGGCACTTCGTCAGAGGGTGGATGCCATTAGCAGTGTGACTGGAAAGACTTCCTATTTAAACGCGGTTCGCGCATGCGCGCGCAAATCCCGCTCTATCGTCGGAAGCGGAAAAAAGGAACTGCGCATGCACGCATTCTCAATTGCCGCCATTTTGCCGTGGGCTGTAGATGCGCGGAAATGAACTGCGCATGCGCCACTTGATAGCCGCCATTTTGCCATGGATCATGGGCAGTAAGCTGTGCAGACTGACAGCCACTGCCAGAAGGATGTAAACAAGGCACGTATGACTAGTGCCGATTACCCGGTGCTAATAGAAGGACCGCGATTGATCCGATCAGAGTGATAATTGATCCGGTCCGACCCGAATATATCCTCCCCCTCTATGAACTTTTATTTTATTTTATTTTTATTTCATTCTATTTTACCTACTTTTATTTGCTTATATCCCTATTAGCATTACAGTGCTGCACTATATTATTATTTAGTAATTAAATACCACCAAAAAAAACCTCTATTTGTGTGAAAAAAAAAGATAACAATGTCATATGGGTACAGTGTTGCATGACTGCACAACTGTCATTCAAAGTGCGACAGCGCTGAAAGTAGGCAAGTGGTTAAAAGGTTGTTCTTACTTTCACCTTTAATTTGTTAGTGTAGTGCTTCAGTTTTCAGATTTAAATACTACCTTCACATTCTAAGGTTCCAGTGGTAGTCCCTCAGTTCGCAGAAACAGCCTACATATCACCCAGATGCCCCATATGGCCACAATTAGTACAGTATTGATAAAATTAATTTCAATTTACTAAAGCATTATCTACTGAAGGTTCCAGTTCCATTAATTTACTACTCAAAGTACTTGTCAGGGATTGCGGTGCTCGCCGCGGCGCACGGGTCTGTGCGTGCGCAGATTGCCTAGGTGCACCAATGTGCAGGCACTAGGACCTGGGCGCCTGCGGTGGCAAGTGCGGCCGCGCATGCGCACTCGTGCACGCGCCTGGCACCAATAACGGTGCAGGGCATGCTATTTAAACTAGCCAGGCGGTGATCAGATTGCTGCAAGGTCTAGTTCCTGATATCTGTTCCTGAGTGAAGTTCCTCGTTGCCGACCCTGCCTGTCCTGATTCCTGTTGACCATCTCCTGCTCTGATCCCTGGCTCGTCCCTGACTACTCTTCTACTTATCCCTATGTTGTTGGACCTCCTGTTGCTGAACCTTGGCTCGTGACCCGTTTACTCTTCGTCTACTGCTCTGTACCGATCTGCCTCCACCGTTACCGACCCGGCTTGTCTGACCACGCATACTCCTGACAATCATCCATCCCACACGGGTCCAGGACCTGCCAGCCTCTTCACGTCAGGCTCACCTCTGGCACATGCCGTCAGCGAAACCCCTCTACCACAGTTGGGTGCACTCAGGAACCGCGACCTGGTCTCAGTCTTGCACCAAGTCCATCCCCACCATCAGGGGCTCTGGTGAAAAGGCAGACTGGGGCTTAGACTCCGCGTCCTGGGGAATCCCGTTCTGTGGGTCACTAGAGATCCCGCTGGGCGGTGCATGACAGTACTGAAATCCTAAGCAGCATTATCAGCCCTGCTTGAGTTATTCCCTGCTGGCCTACAGTACTCAACCCTGCCCTGCTGTTTGCTCTCCCTCTTGACTTGCATATATTTATGTCTTTATTAGCAAAAAAATTCTGCTGTCTTGACAGTTTTTGCTGGGCATGCCTACGTTATAAGGAAGTGACCTAAGGCACCCTATTTGTCCCCTTCTTCCAGCAGCTGTTCCTGCAAGGATTTTACAAGGCTGGTGATAACACTGCAAAGGTTAATAAACGTTTCTCACTACAGTTAAAAGGTAAATGAGAAAACTATTGCTAGAACATAAGTTAGAGATGGGAGGAGTTAGAGGTTTTTGGGTAAATTTGGGTCATGCCAATCATCTAATCACCATTAGACACAGCAAAATTAAGTCTGGTATAAACAAGCTGACTCTGTCTGTAAAAAAAAAGAAAAAAAAAAAATCTAAAATACTGCTGGAGGTATAAAGTACAGTGGGGATCGAAAGTTTGGGCACCCCAGCTAAAAATTTGTATTAATGTGCATAAAGAAGCCAAGGAAAGATGGAAAAATCTCCAAAAGGCATCAAATTACAGATTAGACATTCTTATAATATGTCAACAAAAGTTAGATTTTATTTCCATCATTTACACTTTCAAAATAACAGAAAACAAAAAAATGGCGTCTGCAAAAGTTTGGGCACCCTGCAGAATTTATAGCATGCACTGCCCCCTTTGCAAAGTTGAGACCTGCCAGTGTCATGGATTGTTCTCAATCATCATCTGGGAAGACCAGGTTATGTTAATCTCAAAGGTTTTAAATGCCCAGACTCATCTGACCTTGCCCCAACAATCAGCACCATGGGTTCTTCTAAGCAGTTGTCTAGAAAACTGAAACTGAAAATAGTTGACGCTAACAAAGCTGGAGAAGGCTATAAGAAGATAGCAAAGCGTTTTCAGATGTCAATATCCTCTGTTCGGAATGTAATTAAGAAATGGTAGTCATCAGGAACAGTGGAAGTTAAAGCAAGATCTGGAAGACCAAGAAAAATATCAGACAGAACAACTCGCAGGATTGTGAGAAAAACAATTCAAAACCCACGTTTGACTGCACGATCCCTCCAGAAAGATCTGGCAGACACTGGAGTTGTGGTACACTATTCCACTATAAAGAGATACTTGTACAAATATGGTCTTCATGGAAGAGTCATCAGAAGAAAACCTCTTCTACGTCCTCACCACAGAAATCATCGTTTGAACTTTGCAAATGAACATATAGACAAGCCTGATGCATTTTGGAAACAAGTTCTGTGGACCGATGAGGTTAAAATTGAACTTTTTGGACTCTCGGCAGGAGGTGGTTACGTCTCTTAAGGAATACTTTCAATCTAATTCAACCCCTGATATTTCCCCAGCCACACTCTGGGTAGCCCACAAGGCGGTCCTGCGGGGCCGACTTATCTCTATGGCTTCGGCCAGAAATAAAAAACGTTGGCAGCAGATACTACTTTTAACCCGAGAATTAGAAGCACACTATAGAAGCCATGTAGCTGATCCATCTCTACTTAATAAACAGCTGTTGTCCCAAAAACGCTTGGAACTAAATGCCCTACTTTCCCAAAAAACTGAAAAGGCCCTCCGCTGGTCGAAGGCCTCGTTCCTATTACATAGCAACTCAGCATCTACCATGTTTGCTAGGAAATTGAACCATTCTTTGCGCCCCCCACATGTGTATAAATTGCGTACTAATTCAGGTGCTATCTCATCATTACCTCAGGAAGTTTTGGGTATTTTTGAAAATTTTTATTCTAAACTACTGGCTTCTCCACAGTCGGATTCTGTTTCTCTATCAGATTCATGGCTAGATTCTATACCCCTTCCTGTTCTCACACCTTCTCAGATTGCCTCTCTTAATGCCCCCTGTACTTTAGAGGAAATAACATGTGCAATAGGAACGCTGAAACGCTCTACTGCACCGGGTCCTGATGGATTTACTGCTGGCTATTATAAACATTTTGCCTCTACATTGGCTCCATACTTGATAACACTATTTAATGATGTTTTACAGGGGGGTAAATTCCCCGAGGAGATGTTGTTAGCTAACATGTCTCTAATACCCAAGCCACAGAAAGACCACTGTTTGCCGCAAAACTATAGACCAATCTCAGTAATGAATAACGATCTGAAGATATTTAGCCGCATTTTGGCGAACAGGTTGGCTTCTATTATCTCCTCTTTGGTATCTCCAGACCAGTCGGGTTTTATTCCCGACAGATTTATTACTGATAACATTCGTCTCACTCTAAACGTTATCCAAGATGCCAATTTACATTCCAAAGAGGTTCTGTTGATGAGTTTAGACATAAACAAGGCCTTTGACAGTGTCCTTTGGCCCTACTTGTTCTCTTTGCTACAGAAAATGGGTTTCAGTGATGGGTTCTTGGCAGGCATACATGCCCTATACGATTCTCCTAAAACAAGAATAAGGCTTCCTGGCTGTAACTCTGACTTTTTTACATTGGGTAGAGGTACCCGTCAGGGTTGTCCTCTTTCGCCCCTTTTGTTTGCGCTGGTGTTGGAAGCTTTGGCATTGGCGATCAAATCACATTCGGATATTTCTGGTTATTCGTTATTAGTTTCACACTTTAAGCTGAGCATGTATGCTGATGATGTTATGCTTTTTATTACTAACCCGTTGACTTCTTTGCCCAATTTGTGTGCCGTATTGAATGATTTTGCTAAAGTGTCAGGCCTCACTGTTAATTTTACCAAATCGGTAATTATGCCTGTTAATGTTCCTGACTCCCTAAGTGCATCTCTCCGTAGTTCTTTTCCATTTCGCTGGGTCAAGGACAGGATATCCTATTTGGGGATTAATCTTGCTCCAAGATACTCTGATGTGTTTGTGGCTAATTATCCACCATGTGTGTCACGTCTCTCTACTCTACTGAAGATTTGGCATGGTTATCATATCTCCTTTCTGGGTAGAGTCACGGCGGTTAAAATGAATATCTTGCCCAAACTACTTTATCTTTTTAGAGCACTTCCAGTTCCGGTTTCAAAAACGTTTTTGGATCATTTTCAGCGGATTATTAACAATTTTATTTGGGGAAATAAGCATCCACGTTTTGCCTCATCCATTTTATATCGCTCACAACGGACGGGAGGTCTTGGTCTTCCCAATTTTTGGCTATATTACCTCTCGGCTCGTTTTGCGCAATTGTCACAATGGGCTACTATTAACTCTCAAATCCCATGGATTAAGTTTGAGTCTCAGTCGATACGTCCTTTTTATTTACCGGGAATTTTGTGGTCTAAAATCTCCCCCCGATCGCTTACTTTTCATAACTCTATAGTGACCCACTCACTGACACTTTGGTCCAAATACAAGGCTAAGCTGAGTTTAGTCTCTCATATTCCCCCAGGTGTTTCATTTTTTGGTGATCCTACTTTTGTTGTAGCCTTCTCTTCCCCTCACATGTTTCGTTGGTGGTATGATCGATCCTTTATCAGATTATCTGATTTCCAAAGAGGAGGATCTTATATTACCTTCGATATGCTGCGCGTGCTATTTGATGTTCCTCTTCGTGAGTACCTTCGTTATAGACAGATTAGGCACTTTTTTAATGCACACTTTGGCCTTACCCCGTCTTCTCCGATCTCTTTTTTTGAGCGTGTCAGCCGTGACTCTCCTAGAGGTAGGGGTCTTATTTCAGATCTTTATCACCAATTTTTGATCTGTCTTTTTCATGCTCCTCCTATGTACAGGCAGAGGTGGGAGGAGGATTGTGGTATCACTTTTTCGGATGAGGATTGGGACTCCATGGTGGATAATATATGCAAGAGCTCTAGATCTCTTTCGGTTCGTGAGACGGCCCTTAAAGTTTTAACCAGATGGTATTATACTCCGTCCAGACTACATACAATGTTCCCACAAACATCCCCTTTATGTTTCCGGGGTTGTGGCCGCACAGGTACTTTGGTCCATATGTTTTGGGATTGCCCAAACATATCTTTGATCTGGCGTAAGATATCTGAGGTGGCTACCTCACTATCGGGCAACCCGATACAGTTGTCTATACAGACCTGTTTATTGGGGGTTCATATCCCAGGGGTCTCTGATGCCACTCTGAGATTGCTACATACATTATGTATTGCCACTTTGTGGTCCATTGCCCTGCATTGGCGGTCTAATGCTGTACCCTTGGACTCTGTTTTACACAGAATTGACGCTGTAATGCTTATGGAACGTATTCATTATACACTACTGGATAAGATGCACTTATACGATAAAAAATGGGAGTCATGGAAGGATTGTAGACATTTATTGCATGATTGACAACATCCCCAATAAGGAATGGCTGACATATATTGTTGATAGCTGTATCACTCAATCTGTTTTATCATTATGTATCTCATGCACTCATAACTTTCTTTCTTCCTCTATCTTCTTTTTTATGTTAATATACTTTTATGTATTGTACGGTTCAAATGTGCCATATTTTTGTTGACAATATCACTTTCATACTGTGCTGTTGTTTTACTGTCTACTTATGTACAATAAAATCGTTTGTAAACAAAAAAAAAAATTGAACTTTTTGGCCGGAATGAGCAAAGGTACGTTTGGAGAAGAAGGGGCACAGAATTTAATGAAAAGAACCTCTGTCCAACTGTTAAGCATGGGGTTGGATCAATCATGCTTTGGGGTTGTGTTGCAGCCAGTGGCACAGGGAACATCTTACGAGTAGAAGGAAAAATGGATTCAATAAAATTTCAGCAAATTTTGGATGGTAACTTGATGCCATCTGTGAAAAAGCTGAAGTTAAAGAGAGGATGGCTTCTACAAATGGATAATGATCCTAAACACACCTCGAAATCCACGGGGGATTACATCAAGAGGCGTAAACTGAAGGTTTTGCCATGGCCTTCACAATCTCCTGACCTCAACATAATTGAAAATCTATGGATAGACCTTAAAAGAGCAGTGCGTGACAGACAGCCCAGAAATCTCAAAGAACTGGAAGACTTTTGTAAGGAAGAATGGGCAAAGATACCTCAAACAAGAATTGAAAGACTCTTGGCTGGCTACAAAAAGCGTTTACAAGCTGTGATACTTGCCAAAGGGGGCAGTACAAGATGTTAACTCTGCAGGGTGCCCAAACTTTTGCAGACACCATTTTTTTGTTTTCTGTTATTTTGAAAGTGTAAATGATGGAAATAAAATCTAACTTTTGTTGACATATTATAAGAATGTCTAATCTGTAATTTGATACCTTTTGGAGATTTTTCCATCTTTCCTTGGCTTCTTTATGCACATAAATACAAATTTTTAGCTGGGGTGCCCAAACTTTCGATCCCCACTGTATAGGCAAGAAGGGATACCTACAGTGAAGGAAATAAGTATTTGATCCCCTGCTGATTTTGAATGTTTGCCCACTCGCAAAGAAATGATTAGTCTACAAATCGAATGGTAGGTGTATTGTAAAACTGAGAGACAGAATAGCAACAAAAAAATTCAGAAGAAATGCATGTCTAACAAATTATGCACTGATATGCATGTTCATGAGGGAAATAAATATTTGATCCTCTTCACAAAACATGACTTAGTACTTGGTGGCTGTTAGGGTAAAGAAGCTTCGCGTCGGCGCACATCTGTGAGCCAACGCTGGGTGCCTGTCGGGCGTGGCAATGCGCATGCAGCTGTGCGCATACCGGCGTGCACAGGCGGGGTTTTTAAACCCCTGCTGCACTTAAACCTATGCCTTCTGGTCTACTACATTCTGTGCTTATTGCTTTGTATCCCAATTCCTGTTACCTACCTGATTTGACCTGACCACGATTGAACTCCGCCTGCACTGACCCAGCTCATTCCTTGACTATCTGCTTGCCTGCTCCCTGTACCTGATCTGCCCGATTGATCCTGACCCCAGCTTGTCTGATGCTGCAATCTCTCCTGCCTGCGATTATCTCTGGCTGCCAGCTGCCCGCGGTTGTCCAACCCTCCGCTATACCTTCCTGTTGCTGCACCCGCTCACCTGCAACTGACCTGCGTCCTGGTCTTCTGGGTCATCACCTGCCTGCTGTCACCTCAGACCCACCAGGTACTCGTGCCTTTTCTGTCTCAGTGCATTCTGTTTACCCTATCAGGGGTCCCGAGCAGGAGTGGTAAGAGGACACCCTCCTCTCCACGGCAGGCTCCCCAACCAGGTACATGGCAAATCCCTTGTTGGCAATCACAGAGGTTAGATGTTTCCTGTAGTTGGCCACCAGGTTTGCACACATCTCAGGAGGGATTTTGGCCCACTTCTCTTGGCAGATCCTCTCCAAGTCTCTAAGGCTTGCTGGCTGACGTTTGGCAAATAGAACTTTCAGCTCCCTCCACAGATTTTCAATTGGATTAAGGTCTGGAGACTGGCTAGTCCACTCCAGGACCTTAATGTGCTTCTTCTTGAGCCACTCCTTTGTTGCCTTGGCCATGTGTTTTGGGTCATTGTCATGCTGGAACACCCATCCATGACCCATTTTCCATACCCTGGCTGAGGAAAGAAGGTTCTCACCCAAGATTTGATGGTACATTGCCCCGTCCAATGTCCCTTTGATGCGGTGCAGTTATCCTGTCCCCTTAGCAGAAAAACACCCCCAAAGCAGAATGTTTCCACCACGTTTGACAGTTGGGATGGTGTTCTTGGGGTCATAGGCAGCATTCCTCTTCCTCCAAACACAGCAAGTTGAGTTGATGCCTAAGAGCTCGATTTTGGTCTCATCTGCCCACAACACTTTCAACCAGTCCTCTGCATCATTCAGATGTTCAGTGGCAAACTTCAGACGGGCCTGGATATGTGCTTTCTTGAGCAGAGGGACCTTGCAGGCACTGCAGGATTTCAATCCTTGTTGGCGTAGTGTGTTACCAGTTGTTTTCTTGGTAACTGTGGTGGCAGCTGCCTGGAGATCATTGACAAGATCCTCATGTGTAGTTCTGGGATGATTCCTTACTGTTCTCATGATCATTGACACTCCACGAGGTGAGATCTTGCATGGTGCACCAGACCTAGGGAGACTAACAGTTGTTTTGTGTTTCTTACATTTGCGAATGATTGCAACAACTGTTGTCACCTTCTCACAAAGCTGCTTGGCGATAGTTTGGTAGCCCAGTCCAGCCTTGTGTAGGTCTACAATCTTGTCCCTGACATCCTTGGACAGCTCTGTGGTCTTTGCCACGGTGGAGAGTTTGGAATCTGATTGTTTGATTGCTCCAGTGGCCAGGTGTCTTTTATAAAGGTAACAAAATGAGATCAGCAGCACTCCCTTTAAGAGACTGCATCTAATCTCAGCTTGTTACCTGTATGAAAGACACATGGTAGCCAGAAATCCTGCTGAATGATAGGGGATCAAATGCTTATTTACCTCATGAACATGCAAATCAGTGCATAATTTGTTAGACATGCATTTATGTAGAATTTTTTGTTGCTATTCTGTCTCTTAATGTTACAATACACCTACCATTCGATTTTTAGACTGATCATTTCTTTGTGAGTGGGCAAACATTCAAAATCAGCAGGGGATCAAATACTTATTTCCTTCACTGTACCTGCAGAAGCTTCAGAAAGCCTTCAGATAAGGCTGAATTCTTGGCAATTCTGACAAAGGAAGCTTTAACAACTTCCTCCCAGTGCCAAAGCTTGCTGGCCACTTTCAGTCACCAGCCCATTCTTTTTCTCCAGACAAGCAACCCTTCATAGTGTTGAGTTAAAAAGAATGTGATTAGCTGGGACTTACTGGCAAGCTCAGAGCTTTGCCTTTCTAAATGACATGGCATTTAGTTATATCTGACATCTATTTCAAGCTGCTCCAAGTGCTTTTATGTTATACTTGCATTTTCTTTTCTAGCAGCAGGGTCCCTTTAACCACTTCCCGACCGGCCGTTGTACATAAACGGCCGGACAGTGGCACTGCAGGGTCGAGTGGACGTTTATAAACGGCTTCCCCGCACCCTGCTTGTGCGAGCTCCCCGGGAGCACGCAGCACCGCGAGCCAGTGCCCGCTGTGTCCTCCGGACACAGTGAAACACAGATCGTCGGACGGGACCTCTGTACGAGGTCCCGATCATGTGATCACTGATTGGCCAATCAGTGATCACATGCAAAGCAGTAAGCAAGATGTCACTTCGGACATCATTGCTTACTACATGTCAAATCTGTGAATCAGTAGTTCTCAATGGCTGCAAGAATGCAGACAGAGAGAAAGAGAAATGATTGCTTTTACATCCTATATGGGTGTAAAAGCAATCAGTGTAAAAAAAAAAATCTTCATCACCCCCCAAAAGTAGTAAAGTGTCACCATGGCGACACTGTACTGCTAGGGTGACAGTATGTAAAAAAAATAATAAAATAAATAATATAAAAAAAAAATTTAAATGTAAAAAAAAATGTTTAAAAATGATCATTTTTGGTTATAAACTAATTTGGCTTATTTTTTTTTACTAAAAAGATAACGGAATAAATTTTGGCCAAGATTTATGATGAAATATTATTTATTTGCAAAATTTTATAAGAAAAACACTTTTTTTCAAAATTTTTAGACATTTTCATTTACATAGCAAAAAAAAATAAAATCCCAGCGGTGAATAAATACCACCAAAATAAAGTTTTATCTTTCTCAAAAAAATGCTAAAAAATTCATATGGGTACAGTGTTGCATGACCGCGCAATTGTCATTCAAAGTGTGATAGCGCTGAAAGCTGAAAATTGCCCTGGTCAGGAAGGGGGTAAAAGTAACAAATTGTTTCTATCATTATGCATGTTGCTTACCTCTGCTTCCCGCGCAGACATAAACTTTAACACAACATGTTTCAAGTACTCAAAGTTCATCTCTCGTGAGTCAGTAAGGTCAGATGAGCTGGTCACAGTGAGGGAGGTTGTCAGTGGATCAGGATTTGGCTTCTCTCGCACATCAGTTACCTCTGGCTCTGGTTTTAGTTTCTAAAAATAACAGTTCAGATTAGATCTTGAAGAATTTTAAGTGTAGTTATAGGAATTAACTTTATAGACTACAGCCATCCATCAGGCACAAAAATCATACTGGAAATGTAAGATGCCACAATTTATACATCATTACATGGAGGTTATTGTCCATTTGATACCAGCAAATTGTAAAAAAAAAAAAATTATAGCAATTATAACGGGGCCTGGGTTGGCCAAGTGTCTAAGAAAGGAACTTTCTCTGCATCAATCATATGGATGTAGATTAGGCATCAAATAATCTACTTGTT
This sequence comes from Staurois parvus, assembly GCF_062004578.1. Taxonomy (NCBI): domain Eukaryota; kingdom Metazoa; phylum Chordata; class Amphibia; order Anura; family Ranidae; genus Staurois; species Staurois parvus. Next base: position 1,042,842 of record NW_028317872.1, on the reverse strand, counting down.
ATGAGTAACACACATGGAGACACAACTTCCCTCAGTTCCTTTAATAATGAGGCCCAGTGTAAAACTTCATACAAGATTGCCCATTTAGGGCATACATTAATTCCCATTTTTATCCTACAATATTAAAGTTGACATCTGAATAAGATGTAAAACATGCTCGAGGACGGTGTGTGCAATTTGCTACAGTGGTCCAAAATTCTCTTTTTTCCAGACAAGGTGCAAAGGAAGCAGCCATTGCTGCCTTTAAAACACAGGTGAATGGAATGGAGCAAGTATGGTGATCTGTTCAAGAACTAAATTTGTAAAACTGCCACAAGACAATTTTTTGGTACAGGTTACAGAAGCCAAAACTAGAAATGATGCTCTGCTCAACCAAGGAATCTCAAATTATGAGGAGCCTATTTCTAATGCTCATATAAAAGAACATCTGGGTAGCAGTGACCAACATGATTTCATTTAATGTAAGCTGTGCATATATTGGAAACACTTAATCAGAACAAATTTTCAAAGGGATGCTCTTCAAGACTTAGACTGGGAGGAAATATTGTCATTAAGGAACACAGAATAGAAATGGGAATTCTTCAAATCGACTGAATGCAAACACTGCAATATACACTCACCGGCCTCTTTACTAGGTACACCTTGCTAGTGCCAAGAAAATTTCCCCCACACCATTACACCACGACCACCAGCCTAAACCGTTGATACAAGGCAGAATTGAACCATGCTTTCATGTTGTTTATGCCATTTACACCTACCATCTGAATGCCACAGCATCCAGTCTGCCCATTCTCCTCTGACATCAACCAGGCATTTGCGTCCACAGCACTGCCACTCACTGGATATTTTCTCTTTTTTGGACCATTCTCTGTACACCCTAGAGTTGTGCGTGAATAATCAGGAGTTTTTGAAATACTCAGACCAGCCTGTCTGACACCATCAACCATGCCACGTTCAAACTCACTTAAATACCCATTCCTCCCCATTCTGATGCTCGGTTTGAACTTCAGCAAGTCGTCTTCACCACATCTAGATGCTTAGGGATCTAGACTTGGTGAAGACTACTTGCTGAAGTTCAAAATGAGCATCAGAATGGGGAAGAAAGGGGATTTAAGATGCATTGTGTTGCTGCCATGTGATTGGCTGATTAGCAATTTGTGTTACCAAGCAATTGAACAGGTGTCCCTAATAAAGTGGCTGGTTAGTGTATATTCCCATGGGCAAAATGTTTAAAGGCTAAACATAAAACCTATATACCTCATGTCAAATGCTATAAAGAATAAGAAAATGGCATTTAAAAATATATAACAATGAAGGAACACGATCATCATTTAAAAGTTATAAAGATTAGAACATAATCTAAAAAAAGGAAATCAAGGCTGCAAAAATTCAACTAGTACTCTTGTTTTGATTCTATCTATCGGATTGTAAACATGCTGATTTGTCTCTGTGCCCTGCCATGAGCGATCCATACTTCCATACATTTGCATTATACATTGGATCTGGCACTAGGAAGCTTACACATTTGTATTAGTAGACCACATCTGTCACAGTGTACTAGTGGTCCACATTTGTCACAGCGCATCAGTGTCAAATTCACATCTGTCAGTGTAACAGTGGTCACTTTACCGGTGTAATATCCACATCTGTACCAGTGATCAATATCTGTCACACATTACCAGTGCCAAATCCACATCTATACCAGTGACCAACATATTTCACAGTGTAGAAGTAAAATTGACAAAGCACAGTCTCACAGCTGCTCCGATGACCATTAGGAATGTGATGTGATATTGATAAAACCAAGAAAATCAGAGCGCTCGTGGTGAAAGCCAGATTAATTATGCAATGACGTACACAGCCAGCGGTCAATATGTCTGATTCAAATGTTTAATAGACCGATAAAACCATAGTCACCATATTGCACTATCTGCAATTTTCCCGTATGACCTAGACTATTTAACGACCATGCCTCAGGCCTGCCGCCTGAACTGACTCTGGACTGTTTATTGACGATGCCTTTGCCTGCTGCTTTAACTTATCCACCACGTTTCTGCCTTCCATGTGAATTGACCCTGGCCTGTTAAAATCAACCATGCTTTTTGCCTGCCTCCTGAACTGATCTTTTGCCCTGCCATTGTATTAGTGGGATTCAAGACAACACGAGTCGCATGTGTGCGAGAGGCTCCAGAATAGTTTTTCCGAGTGGAGAAAACTAAGTTTTTTTACTTTCTCTGGGTTTTGTAATTCTTGGATCAGGGGCTGCAGACTGGAGGCTTCGTATAGATTTGGGTGGGAAGAAGCCTCTACCCCTGTGTCTAGGTCTTAGCTTAATGTCACTCACTTGCTTTGTGAAAAATCAAAATCTATGAAACTTCTAGGACATGTTTGGGACATTGAGAACTTGGGTTGTGCAAAGTTTCAAGTCAATAGATTGATATTTAGGCACATTATGGTACGTTAAGCTCTTTTTACATTAAGCTGTTCACATTAAATGTTTTAGCACTGTAAAATATAGCTTAATGTGAATAACTTTTGGTGTGATTTACCAAATGATCTGAAAGTTTCAGAATATGTTGACATAGAGTCTTCTAATGTGTAAAGTTTGGGGGAGATTGGTCAACATCTAAGCTTTGTTTTGTACGTTAAGCCACATTAAGCTCCCCAAAAAACAAGCTTAATGTCCCCCATTTTCTTTGTGGAAGGCTGAAATCTATGAAACTTCTAGGACATGTTTGGGACTTTGAGAACTTGGGCTGTGCAAAGTTTCAAGTCAATTGATTGATATTTAGGCACATTATGGTACGTTAAGCTCTTTTTACATTAAGCTGTTCACATTAAATGTTTTAGCACTGTAAAATATAGCTTAATGTGAATAACTTTTGGTGTGATTTACCAAATGATCTGAAAGTTTCAGAATATGTTGACATAGATAGAGTCTTCTATTGTGTAAAGTTTGGGGGAGATTGGTCAACATCTAAGCTCTTTTTTGTACGTTAAGCCACATTAATCTCCCCAAAAAACAAGCTTAATGTCCCCCATTTTCTTTGTGGAAGGCTGAAATCTATGAAACTTCTAGGACATGTTTGGGAGGTTGAGATCTTGGGCTGTGCAAAGTTTCAAGTCAATTGATTGAGATTTAGGCAGTTTATTACACGTTAAGCTACATTAAGCCATTTTCACATTAAATGTTTTAGTCTGTCCCGATAACCAGTGAAGTACAGTTATTTGTAACACATATATTATGAATCTGACAATTTATTATTAGAACTTCCGACTGCCTCCTAATAGTATCTATTTGTCAGATATACAGGACCACTGGTCTATTGACATTATTTATTATTATACTGATATTACGGTTATGCCATATCTTACTTGGCTAATATTATATATAACCTCCCATATAAATATAATCTAATTATTCATCTAATTCAAATAACCACTTGGCAACCGAGCTATAGCTGACTGATGGCTACAGCGCGATTGTCCAGTTCTGGAAGGGCGTCATATGACATCCTCCCAGAACGTGCCCTCGGCGATCTCCGTGATTGCTGTGTCCAATGACACAGCATATCACCGGGTAAATACAGTTGACGGTTATTGCCTGCACTTTCCTCACGCTGTCACAGCATGAGGAAAGTACTGCCGATAACCAGCAATTGTCAAAGAACAGATGGGCACTGATCATCAGTACCCAGCAGTGCTGCCCACCACTGTCACCCACCTGTGCCCAGCAATCCCCCCCATCAGCACTGCCTAGCAGTGCTGCCCAGTGTCTAGCAGTAGTGCCACCTATCAGTGCCCATCATTGCTGCATATCAGTGCTGATTATCCATGCCACCTTATCAGTGCTGCCTATACGTGCAGCCTCATAAACACACATCAGTGAAGGAGAAAAATTACCTGTTTGCAAAGAGGTAGAAATAAATCCTGGGGTATATACTCCAGCAACCAGGTTTTTATACATAATTGAAAGAAAGTGCATTAACTGTCCTAAAAAAGAAAACATGTTTTGCACGACTTCAACTGACCAAGCCAGGTCCATATTGTCAAATGCCTTTTCAGCATCAATTGTTATCAAGGCTATTTCTTTTTTTGGATTGTTTTTCGCAAATTTAAAAGCAGCCAATGCTTTACATGTATTCAAAACTGCTGAGCGGCCTTTGACTAACCCAACCTTGGCTGCTTATATTAAAGTGGGTAAAATCAAGGATAGACGTTACGCTATTAATTTTGAGAAAATGTTTACATCCACATTTAGTAATGATATTGGATGGTGCGACCCCAGTTGTGTTGGATCTTTTCCTTTCTTAGGCAACACCTTTATATAGGCCTCTTTTCCTGTATTCAAATAGTCCGCTCCAGACCATATGTCAGAATATAATGCATGTAATATTGGGGAAAGTTGTGTTTGTAATATTGTATATAACTCCCCTGTATAGCCATCTGGTCCTGGGACTTTTTCCTTTGGAAGTTGCTTAATTATTCCATTAATTTCTTCCATTGATATGGGACTACTAAGGACTGCTAAAGCTTCTGAGGATATTTTCGGGAGAGGAACTTGCCGCACAAATTCTTTTCCTCCCAATGCATCCATCTTTTGTGGTGAATATAGATCTCAATAAAATTGCTTTAATATAGAGTTTATCTGTTTGGGATGGTATACCAGGCTATTGTCAGTATCCCTTAAAGCATTGATATGTGCAGAAAATAGTTGTCCCCTAGTTAGATTTGCCAATAACTGTCCTGCTTTATTTCCATATTTATGGAATTTTAGTCCAATATAGGCTTCAAAATTTAACTCCACTTGTGATGCCCAATAATCAAATTGTTGTTTCACCTTTAACCATCCCTCACTAGACTGTTTCGATGGAGAGCAAGATGACTGAATTTGAGCTATACGTAGTAAACTGCTTGCTTCATTATTCTGGGCTCTAACGTTTTTCTTTAAAGCTGTAGCATAGGACATAATCTTGCCTCTCATGTATGCTTTATCTGTTTCCCAAAATAACTTCATATTGGTTCTATGTTCAGCATTATTTGCTTCATATTGATTGTAAGCTCGAAAGAGCAGGGCCTTGAACCCCTCGTGTATTGTTTTGTTACTGTATTGTCTCATGTACTGCTCCCCACTATAATGTACAGCGCTGAGTAAACCTTTTGGCGCTATATACTGTATAATAATAATAATAATATTCCTCCCAGGCCTCCCTCAACATCTGTTAAAATGGTTTATCCTGAGACAAATGGGTTGGGAACCTCCAAAGCATGGCGCCTCCTTTTGATATATAGTCTTGTATTTCTACCACTAGTGGGGAATGATCAGATATAGCTATAGGATGTATTTCCGCATTCACTATATATGATTGCATAGGCGGGGTTACAAATATATAGTCTATCCTTGTAAAAGTAAGATGAGAGTGGGAAAAAGGTGTATATATTCTCTCCGTTGGATTCATTCTCCATATATCTAGTCTCCCTGCCATATCTTGTAAAAAAGTAGGCTTTAAGATTTCATTTCTAAGTTTGCCCCATACTTTTTCCTTAAGAGGTCTCAGTCTTCCTTCTTATCCATAACTGAGCTGAAGTCTCCTGCTACGATTTTTTCTTTAATTTCATCTTGCATAACCCATGAAGTGATTTCCTGGAAAAAGGTTTGGGAAGCAGATTTCGAAAAAATATAAATTATACACAGATAGCTTTTTACCAGAAATATGTAAAATCAATATGAAACCTTCTTCCTTCATCATATCTTTTTGAAAGAACAATAATTTTATGATTTATTTAAGACAGGCATGTCCAAAGTCCGGCCCGCGGGCCATTTACGGCCCGGGGTCGGTTTAATATGGCCCTTCAACAGACCTCCCATGGCCCTCCCTTCTATGGCAGACAGTCTTCTGCTTGAGAGCAGAGGGCAGTGCGCATGCCTGACTGCGGCGCGTTCTCCCTGGTCTGTGTAAATGCGGCTGTCGCACGACCCTCCCTTCTGTGGCAGACAGTCTTCTGCTAGAGAGCAGTGCGCATGCGTGACTGCGCCGCGCTGGGAGCGACAGAGGGCGGTGACGTCAGGGCCGGGCTTCCAGCGTGAAGTGTGTTTCTCTTCCCCTCCCGGCTGCCGAGCAGAGACTTCAGCTCCAGCTACCTTTTTCACCCTTCACATTAGTGCAGGTAAGTTTTTTTTAAATTTATTTTCAATACATTGTGAAAACTCAGCTGTCAGTTGATCTTAATGTTATGAAATGAAAAGTATGTCGTTTGCAATTAACTTGGCATAAAATAATTTATTTGCATTTAATTGTAATGGTTCAAAGAATGTTCGGAAAAATGTTCGGCCCTCCACCATGTTCACTTCATCCAATCTGGCCCTCTTTGAAAAAAGTTTGGACACCCCTGATTTAAGAGAATCATAATGCCTGTCCTATTCACTGAGGGGTACCAATGACCTTGCCAACCCAATACTGTATTTCTGCATCCTATGAAAATCTGTAAAATTGGCAAATGTGTCTCTTGTAACAAGGCTACATCCGCCTTTAAACGTTTCAAATGTCGCAACACCATACTGCATTTCAAGGGGTACAGTAAACTATTTACATTCCAGGAAATATATATCCTGCTCCAAAAATGTAAAGATTAATACAATATAGGTTCCCATCTACTAAGTATGGTAAATTATAATCTTTTACTGTATAAATGTAGATCCAAAATTTTAGAGAGTTATGTGACATATATGCCATGAATTTATAAGTCAGCAACATTAAGCACATTACAGAAAACAAACAGGCAAAAAAAAGAAACAAAAATACAAAAAAGGAAAAAAAAAAAAAAAACCAAAGAAACAACCAATTTTCTTGTTGACTTTCTTTTTTCCTGTGTTTTGAACCACAAACTTACATATTGCTCCAAACAGCTTGTACAAAATTTTACAGGCTCTGCAATCCTGACTCAATTTGGGCCACCAAAAGGATCGCTGGATCAGTTCCATCATTTTATGAACCTCAAAGTGTCCAGAGAGTTGATGGTCGTAGAATGTCCTGAGAACGTGGGATCTTACCTCCTGGGGTACAAAGATCTTATCCTGGTGCCATAGCAAACCATCCTGCCTCCTTAACGAGTGATGTTCTGGTCTGGAGCAAAGTGCAGAGACCTGTTTGATGGACAACTTTAGACTGGGTTGGATCAGTAAAACATTTTGGGCAGACAAGATAGTATTGGGGGGGGGGGGGGTCAGGGAACATACGGGATAGAGCATCTGTCTTCCCATTTTTGGATCCGGGGCGATATGGAGAAGAATAGAGCCCATCTAGCATGCAGTGATCTTAGGCGTTTTGCGGATCTTAAATATTCCAGATTTTTATGATTTGTGAAGATCATGGTATCTCCATTCTTCAAAGGCTACTTTGATTGCCAGAAGTTCCCTATCGCCCACATCATAGTGGCTCAGTTTCCTAGAACAGAGGACTACCGGATGAAGCAGAGCCTTAGAGCCTTTGGGCCCTGGCGTTGAGAAAGCACGGCTCCCGTCGCAACCTCAGATGCGTCCACCTCCAGAACGAAGGGAAGTGCTGGTTCTGGAATGTTGTAATACCGGAGCAGAGGTGAATCGAGCTTTTAGTGGTTCAAATGCTGCTTGTGCTTCCTGGCTCCAGATGAAACGTGTATGCTGGCGAATGAGTTGGGTAATAGGGGCAATGATGGTGGAAAAGTCTTTGATAAACTTCTGACAAATCTCTGGGCCCCTTGCCTGTCAGAAGGTGCAGGCCAGTCCAAAATTGCAGAGACTGAGGGTCCAAGGAAACTCCCTCAGTAAAGATTATGAGCCCCAAGAACTGGAAAGACTGCTTCTCAAATTCACACTTTTCCGCCTTTGCGTACAAGCCATGCATCCTCAGAGTAGTCAGTACTTTTCTAACATGGTCTCGGTGGAGTTCAAGTGAGGCTGAGAAAATCAGAATATTACCCAAGTAGACGATCAAGAAAAGATGGAGGAATTCTCTGAAGATATCGTTTACAAAGTGTTGAAATGTTACAGGTCGTTACATAGTCCAAAAGGCATCACAAGGTACTCAAAGTGTCCAAAACGTGTACTGAAGGCAGTTTTCCACTCATCGCCTTCCCTAATGTGGACTAAATTGTAGGCCTCCCATAGGTCCGAGGTGACTACTCGGGCTGTCCGAAACCTCTGAAATAGCTCAGAAACAAGAGGAAGTGAATGCCGATTTTTGATGGTAATTTTGTTGAGTTCTCTCTAATCAAAGCAAGGTCTGAGAGACTGATCTTTTTTTTTTAACAAAAAAAAGATACCTGCCCAGGCAGGTGAGGAAAAGGGGGCGGATAAATCCCTTTGCATCTATGTATTGCCTGAGGGCTTCCAGCTCAAGTTCGGACAATGGAAAATCCATCCGAAAGGTATTTCTGCCCCTGGAAGCAGTTCAATTGGGCAGTCATAAGACCAATGAGGTGACAATGTGTCAGCCTTTTTCTTGTCGAACACATCAAGAAAGTCATGGCAGGTAGGGGGAACAGATTGACTGGTATCTGATGTAGGTTGAACAGAGAGGCACACAGGAGAATTGATGGGTGTGGAGGAACCACAGTGCTGAAGGCAATAGCTAGATAAGAAGGTGATCTCTTCTTTGGACCAGTCGATTTGTGGGTTGTGAGCTTGCAACCAAGGTATTTCTAGGATGGCTTGAAACATGAGAGACCTGATGACGTCAAAACAAATGAACTCCTGGTGGCCTGAGTCAGTTGTTGCTAGGATGGGGATGATTTCCTGGGTAACAGGTCTTGAGCTAGGAGTACTGCCATCAGCTAGGTGTACGTTATGTCTTTGTTTCTTTGGATTAAAAGGAATACGCAAGTCCTTGGCAGGGTTGATGTCCAAGAAACAGCTACAGCCTTCCGAGTCAATCATTGCCCACAGCTTGGCCTCTTTTCCAGCCACCTGCAATGATAAGGGGAGAATAATGAGTGGTTAAAGTTCTGGATAATTGGAGGTACGAAGGACAGAGTTGGCTGGACTTACTTGGTCACACAGGGCAGTTGTGCGGGAAGTGGCCCATGGACCCACAGTAAAGGCATAGATTGACTTGTCATCTGTGTGCCTTTCTCCAGGAGTTAGAGCAGGTCGGAGAAGCTCAATTTGCATTGGTTCCACTTTAGAAGTGTTGGTGGGCTGAGGAACAGGAGCAGGAGCCCCTTGTCCTAGAACTCCTGGCAGAACCCACGTGTGTTGAAAAGTCTGGGTACGTTCAGAACGTCTTTTCCGTAGTCGTCAATCCAGCTGAGTAGAGAGCTGAATAAGATTCTCCACTAAGGAGGGAGCTTCGACTCTGGCTATCTCATCCTTGAGGGATTCGGACAAGCCTAGACGGAACTGGTATTTTAAAGCTGCGTTGTTCCAACTGCTATCAGCTGACCACTTACTGAACTCCACAATGTAATCCTCCACAGGGCGGCGGCCTTGTTGTAGGGCATGAAGGTCAGATTCAGCTGTGGAGGTCCTCTGTGGGTCATCATAGAGGGCAGCCATGGCTTCGAAGAATGTAGTCACAGAGTTTAGTGCTGGGTTCTTTTTGTACCAATAGGCTGTGTGCCCAGGACTGAGTTTCATCAGACAAGAGGGAGATAATGAACCCCACTTTGACAGAATCAAGTGAAAAAGTCCTTGGTTGCAGGTCAAAGTAAAGTTCACAGGCATTTTTAAAGGCTCTAAATTTACATTGGTCCCCTGAGAATTGTTCAGCAGTGGGGACCCTTGGCTCTGGAGGTAGTAGCACCACAGCAGGTATAGCAGCAGGAGAACTGGCAGGTGCAGCTGCAGGGGTGGAGCAAGCAGAAGGATTCTGGTCTGCAAAAGTCACAGAAGCAGTGAGGGAGTGGAGACATTCTTCCAGCTGAAAGTATCCTTCTTGCAGATCTTTAACTGCTTGTGTAAGAGCCATCATCTGTTGACACAGGGCCTCTAGTGCGGAAGCTCCTCTCTCAGCCTCAAAGATGATGGCTGGTTGATACTATAACGTACCTGGTGTTGGCCAATAGAGAGAGGGCTTCCCTTGCGGCTAAGTTCATTACATACTCCCCTGGAGATGAGTCAGGCCCAAAGTAGCACGGGTTGCCTGCAGGAGTGCTTGAAGCTGACTTGAGGTAGCTTGTCAGAGGTACACCAAACAGAATTGTGTCTGCAGACAGGTGGTACCTATGAGAGATAGCAGGCCTTCAGAGTAGCAGAGGACAGCAGAGTAGTCGTTTCGGTGCCAGGGTCAGATGCTAGATGGGGATTAGAGCAGATGTAGTCAGATGGATAGCCAGGGTCATACACAAGAGAGCAAGTGAGAATATCCATTAGCCAAGCCGGAGTATACACAGCAGAGCAAGTGAGAATATCCGTTAGCCAAGCCGAAGTCATACACAGGAGAGCCAGTGAGAATATCTGTTAGCCAAACTGAGGTCACATCAGGAGACAGGCAGAGAAGACAGGTCCAGGATAAAGCTGAGTAACAGCAGATCACAATAGCAACGGAAACACAGGACAAAGGTACTGGGGAGCCAGAGATCAACCAGCAATTTGAGAGAGTGATGTGCTTCCGTATAAAGGCCGTCTGGTGCCAAACTGTAGTGTGCATAACTGTGTGCCAGTGTGAGCATTCGTGTTCTGGCTCGCATCCGTGCGTCAAAGTGCATAGATGTTTGTCAGTGTGCATTTCTGCGGCCATGCAAGGTACTGGCAGGAATGCCAGTTGTCCGAGTACCTCTGCTGTGGACAGAGCCCTAGCAATCACTCTCCATCCAGCATCCAGGCTCTGAAAGAGGTCATTCTTGAAGAATGGAAAAGGGTAGATGTTGCAATATGTCGTCAACTTGTTCATTCCATGCCTAGAGGACTTGGTGCTATCCTTACAAATCATAGCGGTCATACAAAATACTAGATGTAGTACTTTTTGTTGTGGGGTGTATTCATTTTTGCATCAACTAATTTGAGTAAAACTGAAGATTTTGTAATCCAATTTATGTTATTAACCTTACTTTCATGTAATGAGCGAAACAAATGTTCTATACAACTTAGTTTTGTCAAAATTTTGGAAATTGTTCTTGTGTTCATTGAGATATTGAATAAAATCTTACTTTTCAAAAGGGGTGTACTCATTTAGGCTAAGCACTGTATGTATTTGGAGAAAACTACCAATTAACAGTGTCCTGAGCTTACAACTCTATACAGCTGTCAAACTAAACTAAAGTTTGCTAAGAAAACACATGAAATCAAATTCTGCATTTAAGCCTTTGAGGATAAAAGACCCCAATTCATGCTTAGAGTTGAATAAAAGAATCATGGTGGATACATATTATCCCCCCTCCAGTGCTTTTCATACGTTTCCACTCCCCAAAATTGCAGATTACCATAATCCTTAATAGGCACTATTCCAAAATGATTGAACAGTGATGTCCAATTATATTCCCCTGAGGAAGCCACGTGACCTTGTGACTCAACATGAAGTGGAGGGGCTTGGTGACGTCACAACGCTCGTGGTGTCTGGCGGACTGGTAACACGAGAATGCTGAGCTATATGTACAGAACCTGCTGTTGATTGCTAAGCTGGCTATATCTGGTGCGATCAAGTACCAGAAACATGTGAGTGGCTGATTGTTTAATATGCAGAAATAAAACATTTTTAAGGATAAAGCACAATTCTGTGCCTATTTACTTTTTATGCTGAGTGGTGGAGTAAGAAGGAGGAGCAGGCCCAGGGACTGGGCAAAGTGCATACCGGGCATTTGCCCGTTGGGCCAGGGCTGCATGTACATGAATATGATGTGGGGCTGGGGAGCAATACAATGCAGATGCTCAGCTGCCTCATCTGGAGCCATTCAGTCCCTCCAGTATGGCAATTGGACTAGGGGGAGGGAGCTAGCTGTCATCTGACCATTGGGCCACCCATGACTGTGAAGGGGGAGGAGCTGGAGGAGACCCCATCGCCTGATGCTGGATAGGTGTCACTGTCTGCAGTGCCACAGACACCACAGGGGGCCGGGCTAAAGAAAAAGTGAGTTCCAGCCTGCCACTGCCAGTGAGTGAACATTTACTATTAGAACAAATAAGACAATTTGTAAAGACTTAGTTTAACTCTGATGAGAGTTAATTTTTTCTAACAGTAAATGTTCATCATGAGAGGATGCTTGGGTGTCTAGCTCTGTGTCTGTCATTTTACCTTCTGACATGACATGTTGTTCTCTGTCTGTTCAGTATCACTCACTTTGTGAGAGAGACAGTTCTTTTCAAGAACTCTCTCTCACACACACAATGTAAGTGAATTTCTTGGACCCAACATGGTGTCCTGCATTAAGGCCCGGATCACACTGTCATGATGTGGCACATCGCATGTGATTCGTAGAGGAATCGCACCGCATTCCTGTGCAAATCACATGCCATTTTTACAACAATGCAATCTGAGTCTATTCATTTCATATGGCTCAAATTGCATAGCATCCGCACCAAAATGGTCCCGGAAACATTTTTTGCAGCACTGGATCCAATTCTGCAAAATTACACTGCGTTTTGGGGTGTCACCCCAATTTTGGGGTGTCTTTACCTTAACATACACACCTGCAGCAGTTCACATAAACAGAGTGCGATTTTGATGTGGTGCTGGAAATGCACAGAAAACCGCAAATTCCGCACCGCATCAGTGTGAACTGGGCCTCTGTAGCGAGGGTGGATTGGGCTGTCTTTTTGCTGGATGGGGCACGTCTCTCTGCTGGACGGGGCCATCTCTTTTCTGAATACATAAAGGAGGCACTGGGATAAGTGATTGGGGGGGCATGACTGCAAGTGGCACTGTGATAGGGGGCTGTGATTGCTAGGGAGACTGTAACGTAAAGGTGCACTGTGATATAAAGGGAACTACAGTGTAAAGGGGCACCGTAATCAATACAGTGCCCCTTTACACTGCAGTCCCCTTAAGATCACAGTGCCCCTTTACATAAGAGTGCGGAGAACAGACTTCATGAACATCCCGTCACCAACCACCCCCATGAATGCCCGACCCCTATTCCTCAATCCCCCCCAGTCCCTGGAGAAACTGGCTGCTCAGTATAAAGTGCCCGGGCCTATTTTTTGTCCCAGTCTGGGCTTGAAGAGGAGGAATTGTATGGAGGAGGTGATCTACCCATAACAGAATTTCAAACCCAGAAACGCGATTTGAGCAAACATTATATGTGAGGTCAATAGCTCCAGGTGAGAGCACATCTGGGGTGTTGATGAAGGTGCACTACCAATGGGTGAGAAAACACTGAATGTATCGAATTGAATATTTATCTTTGGTGGCTTATTACACACATTGGAGAAACACAAAGGATTGTATTGGACACTTGACATTCCAATGAGGTTGGAAATCATCTGTACTGTGAGGAAATTGCGGCACTATAATTTTGTTTTATTCTATATACAGCACATTTATGCGAGTATGTGAAGGGGTGGGCAGTTTTCATTGGAGAAGTAGGATAAGGTTTTATATAATTGATAGCGGGTGTGTAAATTAATTGATACACAGCTGCTCGCAAGATTACACTTTGTTACTTCTTCACAGTAATAGTGAAATTGTGAAAATGTGGTTTTGGCCAGTTAAGTAGATTGTATTTAACCACTAGTGGAAAAGAACAGACAAGGGCGAACTCTCATTGTGCATTACCGTGGTAGAACACGTATTTATTGAATAAAAAGAGGATATATACTCACAAACCAACGAGATTAAAAGCAGTATAAGTGGTCCACAAAGACAGTTACAATACATCTGTGTCTAATGATGCGGATAAGCTGATGTGTTTCAGGAGCTGAACCCCCTTCCTCAGAGCTCTGGTTGGTTTGTGAGTATATATCCTCTTTTTATTCAATAAATACGTGTTCTACAATGGTAATGCACGATGAGAGTGCGCCCTTATCTGTTCTTTTCCACTAGTGGTCAGATTTCCCGATCTTAGAAGGGCAGCACCTCTTTGGTTGGCATTTTGGCATCTCCTTGGTTGTATGAAGACTTGAGCACTGGTTACGTTTGATTATCTTTTAGATTGTATTTAACCGCTTGCTCGCCGCCCTATAGTAGACTTACTGCTACAGGGCGGCAGGGCTGCGCAAAATTACATATATATATATATATATATATATATATATATATATATATATACACATACACACACACACACACACACACATACATACACACACGTGCGCGCAATTTGCATTTCCGGGGTAATTTTGGGTTCCTAGACACATAAGGGGTCCCAAAATCCAATTAGCACCTTGGGCTTTTAAAGGGCGTTAATTACGCATTGGGATTCCGGACTACCTATCAAATTTTCGTAGGCCCTAAAATATCAGGACAGTTTAAACCCACCCCAAATAACCCCAAGGTATTTGATGAGAGGCATGTTGAGTCTTTGGAAGATCTTATCTCGTGCCACATGTTTTTGGAAAATGAAGAAAAAAAAATTTTTTTTTTATTACACATACGTGGCATTACACCACAAGTCATGGGTATAAGTGGCACACTCTGTTACTTCTCCTGAGTATGGAGATAACACATATGAGACTTTTTGGGAATCTAGCTGCATTACTGAGCCAAGAACCAATGAACTACATCAGGTTTTCAAAGGTTGTAATTTTCTCCTTTCACTTCCCAACTACCTATCACAGGTTTAGTGATACTAAAATACCAGGATAGTACAAACACCCCCCAAATAGCCCCTTTTTGGAAAGTAGGCACTCCAAGGTATTTGGAATGGTGAATATTTTGCAGATCTCATTTGTTGCCACAAGTTACCACCCAAGAGTTTAAAACTTTATCATTGTGGCTTGGAGAGCCCAAGGTGTATCAAATAAGGGAAATAAAAAAAAATGTTGTCAGTGGCTACCCAGAGTTTATGTTGGTTGCAGCACCAACCAATTACTTGGGTTAGGTGGTTAGCTGGGCGATATAGGAATGGGTCAGGGAAGCCCCACCCAAGTAACCACTTTGTTACTTGGGTAGAAGCAATAGGTCTTATGATACACAGCACATCCCCTGCCCATATAACTGCAAAGTTTTCCAAACACCTTTAACCCCTTCCCGCCGGCACCTCCCGGCCCTTTAAGAGTTTCAGAAGCCGGGAGGTGGGACAGGCGGGGTTTAGGGATCATGTGACCGCCGTGATCGAAAGAGCAGACCGGGACATTTCCGTGAGTACCGGACATGTGTGCTGGGAGCGCGCAGGGCACGCTCTCAGCACATATGTTTTTTCGTATCTGAACGCAAATGTGCGGCCGCTCGGCGTCTAGGCCCAGACACCGGGAGGCCACATATTTGTGTGCGGCCAGCGTAGAGGGGTTAAGGAGTAAGCCTGGGAGGGTTTGCAGCAGGAAGACCAACCTGGGCAATGCATGCTGAACCATGTAATTGTGCTTTTTTTCCCCAAGATTTTTGCCTATTCTACTTGTGTGTAGAATGGATATAAAAATCCAGGTCTAAGATGTGATAGTGATTCACAATAATGTGTGCCTAGGTATGCAATTGCAATTTGTGCCCATATGAAATGGAAATGAAGGGAGAGTTTGGGGCACCTCCTGGACAACAGCTGCATGAAACTGCATGAACAGGTGCTGCAGCTCACACACAGCCAATGCTGCAGGTGTTCTCCCTCTCTGACTGCCAGTGAGGAGAGAGAACGCGGGACACTTGTAAGGTTATGGGCACACAAAGGGAAGCCCGACCACCACCTTAGGCTTTCCTGTTGCTTTGTAGCCTGGGACAGAATAGAGTCTGCTGGGAGGAACTGATGATGATGATGATGTTTGTCCATCGTGTTCGAAGAGGACCTTTACATCTAATAGGTAGTGGCCTGTCCACGGTGTGTCCGTAGATGGCTGTTAAGGCCAGGGAGGAAGTTAGGAGGAAGTTGAAAAGCACAGACAGTGTACCAGACGGTTAGCAGGATGCTTGCACACAGCATCATGGATGCCAAAAGGCTGAGTAAGTGAACATCCCCTGGTCTGTGGGACTGACACTGTCAAGCTTGGTGTCGCTGCCTGATTGTGGAGAGGACATCATTGCAGGTGACACTGCTAATAATCTCACAACTTTCTGTACCTTCACACTCCAATGGCAACTGGTCTACTTTCCACTCAAGCATTACTGATACCCACTGTCTCCTCTCCCATCCCTTACTTCACCAATTTCTACAACCTTCAGTTTTCACTCTACTCCCTCACTACTGTTTCCCAACACTTCCCTTCCCAGCTCACTCCAGCTTCAAAAAATTACTTACACCTCCCACCCCCAAATCCCTCCTGTTCCCAAGCAGACAAAGTCTTATTAGACGTAATAATATAAGGCTAAATATAAAAATAATTAGCTGGAGGCTGTACTGTAATCTAATTATCAAAGCACACAAAACATGGATACAGATACTCTTCAAAGTCTCTCACCAGCTCTTTCTGTAAAGTCTTCTTTAGTTCCACCATCCTCTGTTGAAGCTGTTTAATAGTCTACAAAGAACAAAAGAATATGGCTGCATTTCAGGAAACTGCTGTTTATTCAGTTCAGTCAACATTCAAAACCAATTCCCGGCCAAGTCTTTAACTACACTATCTTCACAACATAAGTGACTCATGCATACATTTTTACAACATACAGACGGTTCTACATTTTGCAATGAGGTAAAACTTGGTGTTATAAAATATTGCACCTTTTTCTTCCACACTTTTCCCTTCCACAAAACTTTCTATTGATGTGCTTTGATACAGCACTTTGGGAACATCCAACTTCTTTTGCAATTACCTTTTGAGGCTTTCCCTCCTTATGAAGGGTGTCAATGATGGTTTTCTGCACAACTGTCAGGTCAGCAATCTTTCCCATGATTGTGATTCCTACTGAACCAGACTGAGAGACCATTTAAAGGCTCAGGAACCCTTTGCAGGTGTTATGGCTTAATTAGCTGATTAGAGTGGGACATCTAGAATATTGCACCTTTTCACAATATTCTAATTTTCTGAGATTGTGGATTTGGGGTTTTCATGAGCTGTAAGCAATAATCACCACAATTATGACAAATCACATCTTGAACTATCTTGCTTTGCATGTAATGAGTCTATCTCATATATTAGTTTCACCTTTTAAGTTGCATTACTGAAATAAATTAACTTTTGCACGATATTCTACTTTTTCGAGTTTCACCTGTATATATGTATGTAAAAAAAAAAAAAAAAAAGATATCTTTTATTTTCTCATGCCATTCCTTGCATTCCCACCTTATTTTTTTCTGCAATCTGTTGCTCCAGCTCCCGGTTCTCCCTCTGTAACTGCATAACGTCACTTACATTGAGTCCACCATTAAATTCCCGGCTGGAAGTGCCCGTGAGAGGTTCATGCACAGCAGAGACCTGAGCATTTACAGAATACACAAAGTATATATTAAAGAAACCTTCTTTCTACAGTCCATATTAATCGCAGTTACTGAGCTGAAAACTATGGTAGCTTCTTTACATTTTCTTTGGTGTTTTTATGTATTTGTAAAGAGAATACAATTTCACTACACTGCTGAGCTCAATCACCCTGGGTGTTTTTTTTATCTCAAGGGCTGCTCCTGAGTTTACATAAAAAGAATGCAGCAGGAAGAAGTAAGATTCCACTGAGGGGGTGTTTTAAAATATCTTCAAAAGGTAAAATTGTAAAATTCTTGAAATCCTCTGAGCATTTTTGCAATATAAATGTATATATAAACAAAAAAAATGCAAATACGGTGCTAAATAAACTCAACGTGCATATGTGAATAGTGAAAACAGAAAATTGTGCTATGTAAAAATAATATGTGCTATATCAATATAAATAAACACATATACATGAATATCCATAAAACTGAATATACCAGTGCTAAATGAATGGTGTACAAATAAAAGGTGCGCTAATTATTCACAACAAATGCAAGGATAAATATTAAAAATATAAATAAATTCATAAATATAAACATAAGTCCAGCCACCATAACAGTGATAGTCCAATATCAACTTAATGTCAATCTTGAACACAAACACCCATGTGCAAATCCGGACACCAGATGAAATGAATGCACTCACCAGAGCTATATGCTGATTATATTATAAACCAGCATGATAGCATTTTGCTCTGGGAACGATGATCTGCAGGATATCCCAGTAGAGGAACAGCAACCAATAGTGATCCAATCAGCACACATGGAACAGCTAGGCAGCACATATGGAAAAGCTAAGCAGCAAATGATCTTCCAATAACATGGGCAAAGCTCGAGCAATAAGAAGAGATATGATGGTGCAGTACGTTTACTAATAAAATTTTACTGGTTTTAAAGTATTGAACTCACAAAGGACCTGGCCTAGTTGACGTGACGTTGGAATGTTCCTCCCAGCTGTGTTGATCTCGGTGCAGAAGGTTCGTCCCTTGGTTTTTCCATTGTGGATGTGGCATTATAGAGGCTGTCATTGCTGGTGTCGGCTAGACACCTTCTTTGTGAGTGCAATACTTTACTAATAAAATTTTACTGGCTTTGAACGTACTGCACCAACATATCTCTTCTTATTCCTCGAGCTTTGCCCATGTTATTGGAAGATCATTTGCTGCTTAGCTGTTCCATATGTGCTGCCTAGCTGTTCCATATGTGCTGATTGGATCACTATTGGTTGCTGTTCCTCTACTGGGATATCCTGCAGATCATTGCTCCCAGAGCAAAATGCTATCATGCTGGTTTATAATATAATCAGCATATAGCTCTGGTGAGTGTATTAATTTCATCTGGTGTTGGATTTGCACATGGGTGTTTGTTTTCAAGATTGACATTAAATTGATATTGGACTATCACTGTTATGGTAGCTGGACTTATGTTTATATTTATGAATTTATTTATATTTTTATTATTTATCCTTGCATTTTTTGTGAATAATTAGCGCACTTTTTATTTGTACACTATTTTTCCTTTTTTGGTTAGAGGTGCTGCTTATTATTTGATTTATTTTGTATTTTCTGTGGCGCTTCTTATATCTGCTACATTGTTCCTAAATGAATGGTGTATGAAAATAGCACATGAACCATACAATATAGTGAACTGTCCCTTTAATACTCCAATATCTTCACATGTGCTTGTGCGGTATATCTCCTATATCTCCTGTGCATTGTGTTCCAAATATACCATCGACAAGTGTCCCAATATTATGGTCTCAAAACGCAGGTGTACCGTCCCTTTAAATACCGCTGTGATCCAAGTGGGTCTGGGTGTTCACACTACTGCATACACATATGGTGCTCCTGTGTCACCCCTTAGTGCCTATCCACCTCTGACAGACTATTGCGCTCACCTTCGTTTGACCTGTATACTCAGTTCAAACTACGCCTTTCCCTTTAACCACCTCCCGTCCAACCGTTGTATATAAAACGGCCAAACGGTGGCAGTGCAGGGGCGGGTGGCCGTTTATAAACGGCCTCCCCGCCCCCTGCTTGTGCGTGCTCCCTGGAAGCACACAGCACCGCAATCCGGTGCCTGCTGTGTCCTCTGGACACAGTGGAACACCGATCGTCATACGGGACCTCTGTGCGAGCCAATCAGTGATCACACGCAGAGTAGTAAGATGTCACTTATGACATCATTGCTTACTACGTGTGAAATCTGTGAATGATCACAGAGGTCACATGGTACAAGGCTATTCACAACAGCCTTGTACCATGTGACAAGCTGTGACCAATCACAGTTCACACAGTAGTTCTCAATGGCTTCAAGAATGCAGCCAGAGAGAAGGAGAAATGATTGCCTTTACAGCCTTTATGGGTGTAAAAGCAATCAGTGTAAAGAAAAAAAAAATCCTCATCACACCCCACAAGTAGTACAGTGTCACCATGGTGACACTGTACTGCTAGGGTGACAGTATGTAAAAAAAAAAAAAAAAAAAAATTATATATATATATATATATATATATATATATATATATATATATATATATATATATATAAATAAAAGAACCAGCGCCACAGAAATTATATAAAACAGTAAGCTGCAAAACCTAGCCTATAAACTTATAGGATATACAAAACTTCAAAAAAATAGGTTGCGCTTTAAATACATACAAAAGTGTAACAAAAAAATAAATAACAAAACAATAACAAACAATATTTTAAATCAAAATAAAATCCTGCAAAAACAAAAAAGTCCAAAGTTCAAATAATCAATAATGTCCAAAATAATTCATCACCAAGTAAATCCACCACCAAAAATGGTTACATAGAACTCACCAGAGTAATATGCTGATTGTTGAAAAACCAGCATATAGTACTTGTTGTTCTGGGAGAAATTAATAATATGGTGACAACAACACTGAAGAAATGAGGGATGAATTCCAACAGATGATGTGCTGCAAAGTTGAAAATCCACTCTAAAGGTGATTTAGTATCCAAACTGAGAGATGATCAGACCGTCACTCAAAAGAAAAAAGCAAACAATCATGGTGCAGTATGTTTTAAAAAGCATCAAACTTTAATGAAGAAATGCACTTACAAGCAAGGTGTCCAGACTAACACCAGTATAGACAGCATGTATAATGAATACAGGCGACTCAGACCCAGCCAAACATGCACATGCTACCTGCAGACAAACCAGGAGTATTCTGAACCTCACATCCAAAGGCACCGCCCTAAGCTTTTAGTCATTGATGTCCTCACAGAGCAGAAGGATGTGAGAGGTCAGCTGTTCATTAAATGTTCACTGCACCAAACTGACAGCTGGTGACTAATGAGAGTGGACTGTGCCAACAATCCTATCACAAACAACAAGCTGTCATATAAACAAATAGATACAATAGATGGGTAAAATGTAAAAATATGGAATCTAGCAAACATGACTTCAATATAAACCGATAAAAAAATAAATAGATAAAAAAAAGATAATTAGGAACATAAACATCTTGGGAGATAGTAACAAAAATAGATACATGTGTCATTTAAATGAAAATCTTTATTCAACATAAACACATGCATCTTGTAATGCACGTTGATATCTCTGCACACCTATCTAAACAAAAACCTAATATATCTAACATAAAAATATATAAAAATATCTATACAAAACATAAACATGATAAAGAAACATAAAAAGAGAAAAAAAAATATATGCATTTAAAGGGGCAGTGTCAAATAAATACTAAAGGAGAACTCTGATCAAAAAACGAAAAGAAAAGGACTAAAGGAACTTAAAACACACCATAAAATATCACAAAAAAATGTTTTGGCATATAAAATGTAAAAAATTAGTAAAAAATTCAATTCATAAATCCAATAAGTTTCTTTCTTGGAAATATTATTAATTAAATCCATGCCCCTCCAATGTGATTTAGCCAAATCAATACCATAAAAGGTTAATAAGCTCGGATCACAATTATGTTTCATCTTAAAATGCTTTGAAACGCTATGCTTTTCAAAACACTTTTTTATATTGGCAATATGTTCACCTATTCGAATTTTAAGGCATTTCCCTGTCCGTCCCACGTATTGAAGGTGGCACGGACATTCTAGGATATAAACTACATAGGTTGAATTGCAAGTAATCAGGGAATTAATTTTATATTCTTTATTAGAACAAAACGAATTAAAGATTTTTCTTTGACTCTCTACGTACTGTTCTGCAACATATACAGTTGTTGCAGTAGAAGAAACCTTTTAGATCTGGAAATAACTCTACTCTTTTAGGGGGATCTATAACATTCTGGGCTATTCTTGTCCTTAATGACCTGTTTTTCCTATAGACAAATATTGGTTTTTTAGGAACAATTTTCTTTAAGGTATCATCTTGTAACAAAATAGGCCAATATTTTTTTGAAAATTCTTTCAACCCTACGATATTGCATATTAAAATTGGTAATGAATATTGTTCTCAGATTTCTTAGATAACTAATTATTCAAAAGGGACTCTTTTTTTGGAAGTATTTAAAAATATGGTAGAAAAGGATCTAAGAAACTTGAGTATAAAAGGTTTTCACCATACTCCTAAAGACATTCTTTTGGGTATTGAAGATCTTGAGAAGAAGAAGAATATAGTGATTAGGGGAGCTGAAAAGGGAGGGAGTATTGTCATCCTTAATAAAGAAGATTATGAAGCTGAAATGAATAGGTTATTAAATATTAAAGACACATATAGACAACTTACTGGTAATCCTACTAAAAAACTTAAAATATTATGAAAGCACATTATTAAGAAAGGTAATGAAAAGGGGATTCTGAATGATAAAGAGGCTAGGTACCTGGTGATAAAAAAAACATAGCGTTTCGAAGCATTTTGAGATGAAACATAATTGTGATCCGAGCTTATTAACGTTTTATGGTATTGATTTGGCTAAATCACATTGGAGGGGCATGGATTTAATTAATAATATTTCCAAGAAAGAAACTTATTGGATTTATGAATTGAATGCTCTTAAACCTAATGGAATGAATGTTGATATTGATCTTAATTGTTTTCTCACTAATTTTTTACATTTTATATGCCAAAACATTTTTTTGTGATATTTTATTGTGTGTTTTAAGTTCCCTTAATCCTTTTTTTTTTATGAGATATTTTTCCATGAGTTATCCCCTTTTTTATTTTAGTACTTTTCTTTTATTTATTTTATTAGAGTTCCCCTTAATTATTATAATTTATCTTTGTTGATTAGTATTACAATCCTTTTCGTTTTTGATCAGAGTTCTCCTTTAGTATTTATTTGACACTGCCCCTTTAAATGCATATTTTTTTTTCTCTTTTTATGTTTCTTTATCATGTTTATGTTTTGTATAGATATTTTTATATATTTTTATGTTAGATATATTAGGTTTTTGTTTAGATAGGTGTGCAGAGATATCAACGTGCATTACAAGATGCATGTGTTTATGTTGAATAAAGATTTTCATTTAAATGACACATGTATCTATTTTTGTTACTGTCTCCCAAGATGTTTATGTTCCTAATTATCTTTTTTTTAATCTATTTATTTTTTTTATCTGTTTATATTGAAGTCATG
Organism: Staurois parvus; assembly: GCF_062004578.1. Taxonomy (NCBI): domain Eukaryota; kingdom Metazoa; phylum Chordata; class Amphibia; order Anura; family Ranidae; genus Staurois; species Staurois parvus. The sequence goes on along the minus strand of NW_028317872.1, from coordinate 1,019,806 downwards.
TTTGCTAGATTCCATATTTTTACATTTTACCCATCTATTGTATCTATTTGTTTATATGACAGCATCAATGACTAAAAGCTTAGGGCGGTGCCTTTGGATGTGAGGTTCAGAATACTCCTGGTTTGTCTGCACCTAGCATGTGCATGTTTGGCTGGGTCTGAGTCGCCTGTATTCATTATACATACTGTCTATACTGGTGTTAGTCTGGACACCTTGCTTGTAAGTGCATTTCTTCATTAAAGTTTGATGCTTTTTAAAACATACTGCACCATGATTGTTCGCTTTTTTCTTTTGAGTGACGGTCTGATCATCTCTCAGTTTGGATACTAAATCACCTTTAGAGTGGATTTTCAACTTTGCAGCACATCATCTGTTGGAATTCATCCCTCATTTCTTCAGTGTTGTTGTCACCATATTATTCATTTCTCCCAAAACAACAAGTACTATATGCTGGTTTTTCAACAATCAGCATATTACTCTGGTGAGTTCTATGTAACCATTTTTGGTGGTGGGTTTACTTGGTGATGAATTATTTTGGACATTATTGATTATTTGAACTTTGGACTTTTTTGTTTTTGCTGGATTTTATTTTGATTTAAAATATTGTTTCTTATTGTTTTGTTATTTATTTTTTTGTTACACTTTTGTATGTATTTAAGTGCAACCTATTTTTTTTGAATTTATGTAAAAAAAACAAAAAAAAAAACAAATAATAATTTAAAAAAATAAATAAAAATGTAAAAAAAAAAAAAGTTTAAACATTATTTTTGGTTATAAACTAATTTGGGTTATTTTTTTTTTTTTACTAAAAATATAACGGAATACATTTTGGCCAAGATTTATGATGAAATATTATTTATTTGCTAAATTGTATAAGAAAAACTTTTTTTCAAAATTTTTGGACTTTCTCATTTACATAGCAAAAAAAAAATCCCAGTAGTGAATAAATACCACCAAAATAAAGCTTTATCGGTCTCAAAAAATGCTAAACAATTCATATGGGTACAGTGTTGCATGACCGCGCAATTGTCATTCAAAGTGTGATAGCACTGAAAGCTGAAAATTGGCTTGGACAGGAAGGGGGTAAAAGTGTCCGGACTTGAAGTGGTTAACCCAGGTGGGTGTAGTGGTACAAAATCTTTACCATTGTCAGCACTTATAATCTCCAAAACGAGTTGTAACACCTAGGCATCCACCTAGACTAAGCTCTGAACAGTGGAATTTTACCAAGTCTGAAAAGTTTTATACTCCATAAAGGAATATATTTCACACATTCCTGGTTTCCCTATAGTTTTAACATAAAAACAAATACTATTAAGGATACACATAATAAGTGTAAGGCGATAGTATTGGTCCAACAACAGGGTGACTATCGGTCTCTATTTATTGTCCAGGCTTCGCTCGTCACTGTATGCATTCCCTAGGAGGGTTCTTTAGTGCCTGGGTTTCATAGGGGTGGACCACGGCCCTGAACCTGTATAGCATCTGTGGCTAACAACACACATTGTACTCAGTGCCAAAGTGAGAGCCCAAGCAGGATCTGGAGCCCGAACCAACATTACAGGCCATGATTGAAGAATCCAAAGTAAAATAATAAATTAAGTATCGATTGATTTCTGTGTAATAGGGAAGAATTCTGTCACCTAAGCAAAAAACTCACATTAGAGGTATAGGTGAATTAGAGGTATAGGTGTACACCCAGAGGGTATGTCCTATAAAATCTGGGTCTATGAATATCCAGCCTGTGTCTTAGATGTTTAAGATAATATCTTTCTGTAGAATAAATTTGGGACATGGGAGTCTATTGTCTTAATGTATCAGAAGTTATAAATAATGTATTACCAATCAGATATAAGTATTTGTAGTACTAGTTCATACCTGTGAGTCAGTATCCAACAGGACTGCCTTCTGTTCTTGTAGCTGATCCCTAATAGAACTGGCATGTCTTGCTGAAAACTCCTCACTGTGGGCTGCCCTGTTTTTGTGTATCTCCAGGTCTGAGTGCAGCTGCTGCATTTGTAATAGAAGGGCATCATATTCTGAACACGAAAAAGCAAATAATAAAAATTAATGAAGGTCAGATCAACTGATTTACTAATTTCAACAGCTCAACATGTTGGTTGAACTTTATTGTAAATTATTTCATAAAAAGTATATTCAGATTCACCAAGGAAACCTGTTATAAAAGTCTTTGCACTCTTGGAAGCTTTCCGAATTTTTGCGGCTTATTACAATAAAACAGATCCAAGATTTTTAAGCAGTTCTAATACTATAAGAATGGTGCCCGAGAAGAAAAAAGAAAGTGATATTTACAGTTTCTGTGCCAATAAATTGTGCAACTGTATGTTTTAAAACATAATGGACTCCTAATAGCAATAATGTAGGGTTGCTGAACTTTTTGAAGAGCGAAGGCCACTTAAGCAATCTGGTAAATCAGTCGTGGACCACAATGAAATTAAATGGTTCAGAATTTCAAATTCTTTTATTTTAAATTGCATAATGAAAATATTCCTCCTGCAGTTGCTGATTGCAATTGGGAGGGAGAGGAGCAGAAGCTGGCTTTCAGCGGATGCAGGGGGAAAATGGAGTGGATAGATTCCTGTGTATGCCACCCCTCCAGTCCAAGTGTAAAACAGAATGAAACAGGGAGGCCACATGGGCCTCCTGGAGCATGGAGCGGGTTCACCATTAAGACCCCTGATGCCAGTGGTTGGGGGGGGGGTAAAAACATGTCTCAACTATTGCGTCTTAACCCCCCCCCACACACAAACCGCTAATATAAACATGCCCTTACTGTCCTGAGCCCCCTATAAGGCTTTCACACTAAGCTCTTCAGTTCCCCATAGTATAACAAAAATGAAATTTGCCTTAGTTTAAAATTGCTAAAATTATTTATTTAATAAGAAGAAAATCACTTACATTTCATATAACACATGTAAACTATATTGCCAAAAGTATTGGGACGCCTGCCTATACACGCACATGAACTTTAATGGCATCCCAGTCTTAGTCCGTAGGGTTCAATATTGAGTTGGCCCACCCTTTGCAGCTTCAACTCTTTTGGGAAGGCTGTCCACAAGGTTTAGGAGTGCGTCTACAGGAATGTTTGACCATTCTTCCAGAAGCAAATTTGTGTAGTCAGACGAGAAGGCCTGGCTCACGGAGGAGCCTGAACATGGCGGCTGTGCGGAGCGTGCGGCAATAGCTCCCTGCTAAGCGCCGCTACCCGACCTCCCCAGTGACCCTCTGGAGCAGGGATTTTGGGATCCGACTCACCGGAGTCTGTTAAACAGCGGAGGAGAGGAGAGAGAGCCGGAGATGGGACCAGGGCGGAGGTGGCAGTGACGCGCTGGTCCACCCGGCGCCTCACAAGGGAGAGATCCGGAAGGCTGAGAGGCGAGATGACGTGGTGAGAGCACGTGACCAGCCCCGGAGGATCTCTGGGAGAAGGAAAAAACCGGCCGGCGTCCCGATGTAAGAGGGAGCTGCCGGCTTATACTTGCTCAAACACCCTCGGCCAGCTGATCGATCCTGGGTCTGGGTGACCCAGTAGAGTTAAGAGACCCACCCTGCTTTCCTGGGAAGACCTTTAATATAAAACAGGAGGAGAAAAGTGGAAACCCAGAGGAATCCCCCCTAGGACTGAGCTGCTGTGAAAGCCCTACATCTAAAGCTCGGAGCCACTGTTTGGAGAAGAAGAAGGGTGAGTGAGAGCTGCTGGGGGCTTATTGTATGGGGGATCCCCGAGTGACATAGGAGACCAAGGGGTGAAGGAGAGGAGGGGAGGATTCCCTGGGTTAAGAAAGAGAAGATGAGAAGAGCTCCAGGTGTCCTAGGAGAGTAAAAACATAAGGAAAAACAGCAGGCCTGTCTGGTTCACGAATTAAAGGACTGATATAACCCCATCTTGAGAATAAGAGAAATCAGAGATTTAGAGGACATGAAGAACAAAGGTTCTAAGGGTGCAGGGCTCAAAGGGTCTCAAACAGGTACGATAAAGAAATTTACATCACAAGGAAATATTATGCCAGAAAGGGCCCAAGGCGCAAGCGCAAAAGGGGAAATGGACATTAGCCTGGGAAATAGTCCTAGATTATCAATGGGTATGAATAGTAGCTGTAGCCACCCAACAACAGAGGGCTTGGAAAAAAAAGAACCAGACGGTGAACTACAAGTACCAAATAAAAAGGAGATGATAGAAATGTTCAAAAATCTGGAAAAAACGATAAAACATGAAATGACAGCTGTGCGGAATGATTTAGGACACCTGTTATCGAGAGTGGAAGAAACAGAGGAGAAAGTTAAAAACCAGGCCCAAACCATAGATAATCTAGAGAAAAAAATAACCTACTTGGAGAATACCCAGAAAAAATTGCTCTATAGGATGGAAGTTCAAGAAAATAAAGAAAGAAGATGTAACCTTAGAGTACGAGGAATTCCAGAGCATGTAAAAGGGGAAGTACTATATGACCTGGTTGTAAAAATTCTAAACTCCATAAGAGACAGACCTGAAACAGAAGGGATTAAACTGGATGGAGTGTTTAGAATAGGAAAGTTTAATCAAGCTGCGGAGAAGGAAAGATCAAGAGATACAGTGGTCCAGTTTCAAAAACTTGGGGTCAAAAATGAGATATGGAGGAAGATTAAAGGAAGATCATTAATTAAGTATGGAGATTTAAATATCCAAATTTATGCGGATTTAACATCAGAGACCCTATGGAGAAGGAGATTGTCAGGGATCCTACAGCGGTAGCCTCTAGCACTCCACAGACCGGATTCCCCCAAGGCGCGGAATCTAAGTCCCTACCTGCTTGTTCACCAGGGCCCCTGATGGTGGGGATGGACTTGGAACAGGCCGAGACCAGGTCGCGGCCCTTGAGTTCACCCAGCTGTGGTAGAAGCACCGTTGGAGGTGTATAGCAGGTGAGAGTCTGATGTGAGGAGGTCACAAGAGCAGCGTCAGGCAGGCTGGGTCGGTAACAGTGGTGGCAGCGTGGTACAAAATCAGCAGGCAGAGGAATAAACAGGTCACAAGCCGAGTTCGTTAGCAGGAGATCAGAACGTGCAGGGTTAAGCAGGAGAATGGTCAGACAAGCCAGGGATCAGAGCAGGAGAAGACAGCAGTATCAGGAACAGGCTGGGTCGGCAACAAGGTATTCAGGAACACTGGATCAAACAGGAACACAGGTAACAGGTAAGACCATACGGCACTTGAGCATTGCAAGAGCTGGGTTTAAATAGGCCGCCCAACTCCTGACAGGCGCTCCTGGGTCCTAGGGCCTGCCCGGCGCCGTCATTGGTGACAGGCGCGCCTGGGTCCTAGTGCCTGCCTGCCTGTATGTCTTGTCAGGATTCTACGCATGTGCAGATTCGATCGCCGAGGCGATCTTCCCATTCCCTGACATTGCCCCCCCTTACGGGCAGCCTCCGGATGCCCACCCGATTCCTCCTTTGCGGCTGGCTACGATGGAATTCCCGTATTAATCTGGGGGCATGGACATTCTGGGCTGGTTCCCACGAATTCTCCTCTGGCCCAAAGCCTTTCCACTTGATCAGGTATTGTACCTGACCACCCCTCTTCCTACAATCCAAGATTGCCTCCACCTCAAATTCCTCCTCCCCGTTGATATCTATGGCTTCTGGAGGTCTAGACCTGCGGTCTAAAAAGGGGTCTGGAACTGCAGGTTTTAATAATGATACATGGAAGACTGGATGTATTTTGAGGGACTCGGGGAGAGACAGTTTAAATGCCACTTCATTAACCTTGCGTTCTACTGGGAAGGGTCCCACAAATTTAGGTGCCAATTTTCTGGATGGGCATGTCAGTTTTAGGTTGGCTGTTGACAACCAAACCCGATCCCCAGGGTGTATGACCAATTCTCCCTTCCTCCTCCTGTCACAGAACCTCTTACTGTCTTCTTGGGCCTTAGCCATGGTTTCCTGTAATACCTTGTTATTGGTAGTAAAGAATTCTAAGGTGTCCTGGGCTGCCGGGACTGAGTTCTCAGGAACCAGGTCTAACAGGAAGGTAGGATGGAACCCATAATTGGCAAAGAATGGGGATTGGTTGGTGGCAGAATGATTTGCATTATTATATGCGAATTCTGCCTTGGTAGAAGTGTCAGCCAGTCATCCTGCAGGAATGATGTGTAGCATCTCAGATATTGCTCGAGCGTCTGATTGGTTCGTTCTGTCTGCCCGTTTGTCTGGGGGTGATATGCTGACGAGAAAGATAACTTAATCTCCAGCCCCTCACATAGCGCTTTCCAGAATTTAGATGTAAATTGCACTCCCCGGTCTGAGACAATCTCTCTTGGCACTCCGTGAAGCCTCACAATCTCTCTAATGAACACTTGGGCTGTTTCGGAGGCAGATGGTGTCTTGGCTAGTGGAAGGAAATGGGCCATTTTAGAAAGGCGATCCACTACCACAAAGATCACGGTGTGATCTTGCGAGGGTGGCAATTCTACAATAAAATCTAAGGAGATCATACTCCAGGGACGGTCAGGTATTGGTAAAGGTCTCAATAGGCCCCAGGCCTTGTCTCTGGTAGGTTTATTCCAGTTGCAGATGGGGCAAGATCTCACGTACGCTTCACAATCCTTGGCCATGTTTGGCCACCAAAATGTGCGTCGTGCCAGATCTATAGTCTTATGTATCCCAAAGTGCCCCGCTAGGGGATGGTCATGGCAGTAACCTAACACCAGGGACTGGACCTCCTTGGGTACCATGATCTGTTCCCCCTTCCAAAAGAGCCCCTCCTTATTCAGTAGGGAGACTCCAGGCGGGTCAGAGACCCGGGTGGAAGCAGCCTGCAATTTAGACAACAGCTCAGATTGAAGCAGTAGGAAGCTACCTGCTGGCAGGATGGTGTCTGGCTGGGGGGTCTCTCCAGGGTCCTCAAACATCCTGGAAAGAGCATCTGGCTTAGTGTTTTTTGACCCAGGACGATAAGTTATGTGGAGATTAAACCTTGCAAAAAACAATGCCCATCTGGCCTGGCGTGGACGGAGGCGTTTAGCGGTTTTCAGGTACTCGAGGTTTTTGTGGTCGGTATAGACCAGAATGGGATGTGGGGCCCCCTCTAGCAGATATCGCCATTCCTCCAGAGCTGTCTTAATGGCCAGTAATTCCCGATCCTCAATATCGTAATTCCTTTCCGAAGGGAGAGCTTCCTAGAAAAGAAAGCCACTGGGTGCATCAGCTCCTTGGCCCCTACCCTCTGTGATAACACTGCTCCTACAGCCACTTCCGATGCATCTACCTCTAGTATGTAGGGCAATGATGCATCAGGATGGTTCAGAATGGGAGCCGTTGTAAATAGCTTTTTCAATGCCTCAAAAGCTGCCTGTGCTGCTGGGGTCCATTGGAAACGTACTCCCACTTTGGTGAGCTGAGTAATGGGTGCTACCAAGCCTGAAAAGTTCTTTATAAATTTTCTATAAAAATTGGCAAACCCAATAAACCTCTGGACGCCCTTCTTATCCGTGGGGGCAGGCCATTCCAGGATGGCCGAGATCTTTTGAGGGTCCATAGCGATCCCCGTGGTTGAGATAATTAGACCAAGAAATGAGATGCTTTTCTGCTCAAAACAGCATTTCTCAGCTTTAACGTAGAGTCCATGCTGACGGAGACGTTCTAGCACACTCCTAACATGTCCCCGATGTGCTTCCAAAGACGAGGAGAATATCAAGATATCGTCCAAGTAGACGATTACAAAAATGTCAAGGAAGTCCCTGAAAATGTCATTGACCAAGTGCTGGAAGGTGGCTGGTGCATTACATAACCCGAAAGGCATGACTAGACACTCAAAATGCCCGAACCGAGTGCGAAACGCCGTCTTCCACTCATCCCCCTCACGTATCCTTACCAAGTTATAGGCACCCCTGAGATCCAGTTTAGAAAAAATGGATGCTGATTTTAACCTCTGAAACAACTCTGGAACCAAAGGAAGGGGGTAGCGGTTTTTGACCGTAATCTTGTTGAGGTCCCTGTAGTCAACACAAGGTCTCAGGGAACCGTCCTTTTTCTCGACAAAGAAAATCCCTGCCCCGGCCGGTGATGTGGAAGGGCGGATAAATCCCTTACGGAGACTCTCATCAATGTATTCTTTTAGTGCCCCGAGTTCTCGTTCAGATAGTGGAAAAATGCGGCCAAAAGGGATTTCTGAACCTGGGAGCAGATCAATGGGGCAATCATATGCTCGATGTGGGGGAAGAACTTCTGCCCCCCGTGGACTAAACACATCCAAGAATTGGTGGTAGGTCGCAGGCACAATTTGGGCTAACTCAGCATCAGGGCTTACAGCCAGTAGGGCCGGTGTATTTAATGATAACTTAGATAAACAATGTTCCTGACAGTATTGTGAGGGGAACTGGACTGACCCGGTCTTCCAGTCAATCTGGGGGTCGTGAGCTCGTAGCCAGGGGAGCCCCAGAATAACTGGAAATAGGGGGGACGCGATGGCGTCCAAACGGAGGAACTCCTGGTGATGTCCCGCCACTGTGGTGTGTATGGGAGGGGTCTCCCGATCTACCGTCCCCGATTTTATTTGAGACCCATCTGCCAAGAAAATATTCAACCCATGTTCTTTGGTAAGTAACGGTATCTGATGCTGGGTAGCAAAACTGAGATCAACAAAGCAGCTACATGCCCCGGAGTCAATAATAGCCATCACCTGTATGCTTCCTCCTGGGAGCTGAAAAGACACAGGTACAGCCAAGTGAGTGGGGTTGCCTGTGCACACAGTAGATATATTAGAGAAAATAGAGGACTTATAGTATTTCTCCGGACAGGAGCGCACCATATGACCCGCTGCTCCACAGTACAGACACAGGTTGTTTGCCCGACGCCTCTGTCGTTCCTCCGTAGAAAGGGAAGGCCGCATCAAGCCAAGTTGCAAAGGTTCGGCTCCCTCTGACGGCTCTGGGCTCCGATTGCCAACACTGACCCTTGGCATGACTGGTACTCTTGGCAGCATCCATGAGGTTCTTTGCCCCTGACTGGACCTCTCCTGTCTCCTTTCCCGCAGTCTGAGATCGATTTGGATCGCACGATCTATTAGACCTTCCAAGGAGTCCGGAACCCCTATTCTTGCCAATTCGTCCTTCAGTGGTTCCGACAGTCTCAACCGGAGTTGGTGGCGCAAGGCTGCGTCGTTCCATTGTGTATCTCCACTCCAGCGCCTAAACTCCGCAGCATAATCCTCTGCAGCCCGGCGTCCCTGTTGTAGAGAATAGAGGGCTGCCTCAGCCGAGGCAGCTCGATGCGGGTCGTCGTACAGCTGTGCCATTGCCTTAAAGTAGGTGGCTACAGTGTTCAAATGTGGGTGGTGGGCCTCCATCAGGCGATGGGCCCATCCCTGAGGTTCGCCCTGCAACAGGGATATAACAAATCCCACCTTCACCGATTCTGAAGAGAAGGTCCGGGGTTGCAGGTCAAAGTACAGCTGGCAGGAGTTCTGGAAGGCCCTGAACTTCCCTCGATCCCCATTGAACCGCTCAGGGGTTGGTACTCTTGGTTCTGGAGGAGGAATTGTAAATGCTGCTCCAGTGGAAGGCCCTGCTGAACCCATGGCGGGAGGTGTTCCCACTGAGCCCAATGTTGTGGGTGCTGGTGCGGCCAGGCTCTGAACCTGTCCCTCCAGGTGCTTGTATCCCTCTTCCAGGGTTTTCACCGCTTGTGTGAGTGCTGCCAGATGTTGGCACATCTCTTCCCAGGGTGAAGGTCCTCCTCCAGACTCTGTCATGGCCGTATGGTTCTGTCAGGGATCCTACAGCGGTAGCCTCTAGCACTCCACAGACCGGATTCCCCCAAGGCGCGGAATCTAAGTCCCTACCTGTTTGTTCACCAGGGCCCCTGATGGTGGGGATGGACTTGGAGCAGGCCGAGACCAGGTCGCGGCCCTTGAGTTCACCCAGCTGTGGTAGAAGCACCGTTGGAGGTGTATAGCAGGTGAGAGTCTGATGTGAGGAGGTCACAAGAGCAGCGCCAGGCAGGCTGGGTCGGTAACAGTGGTGGCAGCGTGGTACAAAATCAGCAGGCAGATCAAACAGGAACACAGGTAACAGGTAAGACCATACGGCACTTGAGCATTGCAAGAGCTGGGTTTAAATAGGCCGCCCAACTCCTGACAGGCGCTCCTGGGTCCTAGTGCCTGCCCGGCACCGTCATTGGTGACAGGCGCGCCTGGGTCCTAGTGCCTGCCTGCCTGTATGTCTTGTCAGGATTCTACGCATGTGCAGATTCGATCGCCGAGGCGATCTTCCCATTCCCTGACAGAGATCCCTGAGACCCTTGTTGGAACAAATGAGAAAACAGAATGTGCAGTATAGATGGGGTACCCCAGCTTGTTTAATTGGCTGGAAAAATGGTGTTACAGCATATTTGAGATACCCGGAGGAACTGAGGGATTTTTGTGACAGACTGAAACTCCAAAGAATGGTGATAGCGGGGTGGGAAGAAGAAGAAAAAGTAAGAAGGGAAACAGAAGATACAAGAAAAGAGGACTGGCAGCGGGTCGGGGGGAGGGGGGGGCCGGGGGTGGGGAGAGAGGGGAGGGAGAATTAGGAAAAACATTTTTTTTTTTTTTTCTCTTTGTTCTCTTCTTTCTCTCTCGACCCCCCAGGCCCCACCTTTGTTGAAATGGTAATCCCCCGGGAGCTTCGGTTGAGGGGGGAAGTAAAGATTTTTGTACTTTCCTGTGGATAGAGAGAGGGGACCTGGGGAGGTCGAAGGAGAGGCTAGCCGGCCATGGGTGGAGCTTACGCCCAAAGCATTAAATCAGTGGTGGAAATAGACCCACAAATGATTTATAGGCAGTATTTAAGCCTAAAAATGGGTAGGGGGAAAAAAAAGAATGAGGGATGGGGGGACGGGGGGGGATGGGAGTTGGGTTGGAGGGAGGGAGGGGAGGGGGTATTGGGTCAACACTCTGCATGATAGTAAGGATAAAGAGGAAGAGGCAATTTGGAAGAGAGATAGAGCGAACTAAGAAGGATGGAAGAAATACAGTTTATAACCTATAATGTGAATGGGTTGAGTTGTCCAGGGAAAAGATTTAAGTTGTTTAAGGAGTTACATCATAGGGCAACGTCAGTGGTATTTTTACAGGAGACACACTTTGAGATAGAGGGAAATGTGAAATTGAAATCTAAATATTATCCAACATGGTATTACGCAGACTCTCCAATTAAAAGAGCAAAAGGGGTTGCAATAGGATTGGCAAAGAATATGAGATTTGAGATGGAGGATAGAAGGACCGATCCGTAGGGGAGATTTTTATTCTTGAAAGGTAAACTTCAGGGGATTGAGTGTACATTAGCCAATATATACTGCCCTAATAAGAAACCGGAGATGTATATGAAGGGTCCGTTGAAAAAATTAATGGAATTTAAAAAAGGGCGTTTGCTAGTAGCAGGAGATTTAAATTTCTGTATGGACCCACAAAAGGACGCTACCTCTTCTGTGCAAAGAGAGGGGGGGTAGGTCTCTGAGAGCTTTGAAAAAAGTGATTCACGAGTATCAACTAGTGGACACCTGGAGAATAATGCATATGAGAGACAGAGACTATACCTTCTTCTCTAATGCACACGAGACATACTCGAGATTAGATTACATTTTAATTGACCATCAACTTATAGAACTTCTGGTTAAAATTGAAATAGAGACAAGAACGTTCTCGGATCATGCCCCTGTCGTAATGAAAATGGGATGGGGAAGAAGGTGGACTGGAGGTTTAGGGTGGAGGTTAAATGAGGCTCTTCTTCTGGATGAGGATATAGTTCAGAAAATCGAGAAAGAGATTAAGGTATATTTTAAGGAGAACGAAACAGAGGAAGTATCGATAGCTACAGTTTGGGGAAGTCATAAGGTATTTATAAGAGGAATCTTGATTGCGGCAGGAGCAAGGAAGAAAAAAGAAAGAAGAGAGAGGGTCAGTGGGCTTCTAAAAGAAATACTGGACCTGGAGCAGATCCATAAGAAGAAAATAACAAAAGATACAAGTCAGAAGTTAACGGATAAAAAAGATGAGCTAGAGATGTTGATGGATGAGGAGAAGAGAAGAGTATATAACAAAGTTTTAAATGAGAGATATAGATGGGGGTGATAGACCAGGAAAATACTTAATGAGAGCTTTGAATAAAAAGAAAAATAGGAACTATATAGAAAAGATAAAAAGTCCTAAGGGGGAGTTGGCCCACTCAACTAAAGAGATTATTAAAGTGTTCACGGAGTATTACAGAAAGTTATATAACATTAGTCCCCAAGGCTCTCCAAAAGAAGCTCGAGAGGGAATTAATGAAAAAAGGATGATATATTTAAAAAATACGGGATTACCAAAACGAAGTGAAGCTCAGCTGAACTCCTTGGACGTGGAAATTTCCCAGGAAGAAATTAAAGCAGCATTAAGAAGTACAGGGGGAGGAAAAAGCCCAGGCCCGGATGGTTACACAGTTAAGTACTATAAGAAATATAGTGAAGTACTGTTACCCAAGCTGAAGAAGTATATGAATGCTCTGGGAGGTGGGATGGAGGTGAGGAGAGAATCTTTACAGGCCCATGTAGTACTTATTCACAAGGAGGGAAAAGATCCCTCTCAGTGCTCCAGCTATAGACCAACTTCATTATTGAACACGGATACCAAACTGTACGCAAAGGTTCTAGCAAACAGGTTGAAAGATCTAATGCCTAATTGGATCCATGGAGATCAGGTGGGCTTTGTACCAGGGAGAGAGGGTAGAGATAACGGCTTGAGAACCCTGATGCTTATTCAGAAAAGTAGAAAAGGGAAAGCCCCGGTGGTGCTCTTGTCAATTGATGCAGAGAAGGCATTTGATAGAGTGGACTGGGGCTTTATGATGGACAACTTAAAAGCGCTGGGGATAGGTGATAGAATGCATGAGTGGATAAGTAAATTATATAGGGAGCCTACTGCAATCATCACGGTAAATGGGGAGAGATCAGAACCCATTGGAATGTCTAATGGAACAAGAAAGGCTGCCCAATGTCCCCTTTATTATATGTGTTGTCACTTGAACCTCTGTTGTCAATAATAAGGAACAGTGGAGCGGTAAAGGGAATTCAGATAGAAACTATAGAACATACAGTAGCGGCCTTTGCGGACGACTTACTGTTCTATGTGGGGAATCCCCGAATAACACTCCCAAATATAATGAAGATTCTGAAGGAGTACGGTGAATTATCAAATCTAAAAATTAACCCAACGAAAACAGAGATCTTGAATATTAATATATCAAAGAATGAAAAAGAAAAACTACAAAAAGAATTCCCCTTTATATGGAGAGAAAAAGATATAAAATACCTAGGAATAAAACTCACTGTCTCATTTAAGCATTTATATAGATTAAACTATATTTCTTTGATAAACGAGATCAGGGAAGATTTAAAAACATTAGAAGGAGGAAACCCATCCTGGGTAGGACGTATAAACCTAGTCAAAATGGTAATTATGTCTAAAATATTGTATAGATTTCAAATGGTACCAATTAAAATTCCAGAGGCCTTCTTTAAGATAATAAAAAAAATGTTAAGATATGTATGGAAGAATAAAAAACCTAGAATATCATATGAAACATTAAGTAGGACTAAAGAGAAAGGGGGAATGGGTCTGCCAGATGTCAAGAGATACTATAAAGCAGTGGTCTTAGCAAGAATATATGACTGGACATTTAACCATAAGGGGAAAAGTTGGGTAACAATTGAAAATGATCTTAGTGGAATTAGATTGAGTCAGATGATATGGGTTCCAGCACAGTTTAGAGGAATTAAAGAAAGCACAAGTATTTACACTTTAAATGTTTTAAGGGTATGGGACAACTTACACAAAAACATGAAATGGGAATTTAATTCTATATTAATGCCTCTTACAAATACGGAGTACTTTCCCCCGGGAAAGGATAAGATATCAGGGAGATGGTTTAGAAAGGAGGATATCCAACTGAGAGATGTTTTGGTGGAGGGGGAATTGAGACCACTTAAAGAATTAATAGAGAAGAAGGGAGATATCTTCACTAGAATAGATGAGTGGAAATATCATCAATTGAAATGTTTTATTGGAAATCTCCCGAAACCCCTGAGATTAAAACAGGAGTGGAATATGTTTGAAAGGCTGTTAGAAACACGAAGGGATGGGAAGCACGGTATTTCGAACATCTATAGAATACTCACAGAATTAGACACAAACACAAAGTTAATTTTTATAACAAAATGGGAAAGGGATATGGAAGTAGTGTTCGACGAGGACAAATATTTAGATTGATACACGAGAACGTTAGTATGACAGAGGTTGAGATTAATTATAAGTGTGTGACACGATGGCACATTACACCGAGTGTTGAGCACAAAAAAAAAAAAAAAAAAAAAAAAAAAGGAAGAAGGCCTGGCTCACAGTCTCCGCTCTAATTTATCCCAAAGGTGTTCTATAGGGTGAGCTCAGGACTACATAGTCCCGTTGTCCTTTATGTATGCTCTGTCCTACCATAACCATGCAATCTGTCCTTTAGAACAATTAAAGGAGCAGAAGTGTCCTTATTCTCAACTGTTGGCATGTGAAACAGATAAATAAAAAGATTAGAGTAGCTAAATTGACCTTTCCTGACATAAAATGCTGCTCCATGTTTCTCTCTGCACTGGTTACAGATCAAAGCCTGAGCAGTAGGCTGTTTGATATTGGTAAAAGGCAGGATCTGTCAATTTGAATTCATTTTTCTCCTTCAACAGAGATCATATAAAGAAGGAAGCTGGAGCAGTATTTTCTCCAGGAAGGGTAAGGATTTCAGCTCTTCTAATTGTTATTTACCCATCACAGCAGGACTGTTACCATTGCTTTATATTATGTTATACTTAAATTGACCAGGTCATCAAACACTAGTATTTCAGTTATGGATGGGTATTTGTGGGTTGAATCATCCACTGGATTCCTAAATTGTCCATCTTTGAGATTCTGCCAGTATCCTTGGCCCTATTTCCTCTTGCCCCAGAGTTATTGGCTTCAATGTTCAACACTCTTACTAGGTGTCAGTATATTGTTACACACTTATATGGTAATGACACTGTTGTTACTCAAAACATGTTTTTCTTTTCTGCAGTGCTTCACTTGCTTATATACACTATATAGCCAAAAGTATTGGGACGCCTGCCTTTACAGGCATATGAACTTTAATGGCATCCCAGTCCATAGGGTTCAATATTGAGTTGGCCCACCATTTACAGCTATACCAGCTTCAACTACTCTGGGAAAGCTGTCCACAAGGTTTAAGAGTGTGTCTATGGGAACGTTTGACCATTCTTCCAGAAGCACATTGGTGAGGACAGACATTGATGTCAGACGAAAAGGCCTGGCTCGCAGTCTCTGTTCTAATTCATCCTAAAGGTGTTCTATAGGGTTGAGGTCAGGACTCTGTGCAGGCCAGTCAAGTTCCTCCACTCCAAATTCACTCATCCATGTGTTTATGGACCTTGCTTTGTGCACTGGTGCGCAGTCATGTTGGAAAATTGTCCAAAATGTCTTGGTATTCTGATGCCTTAAGAGTTCTCTTCACTGGAACTAAGGGGCCAAGCCCAACACCTGAAAAACGACCCCACACCATAATCCCCCCTCCACCAAACTTTACACTTGGCACAATCCAGTCAGGCAAGTATCGTTCTCCTGGCAACCGCCAAACCCAGACACGTCCATCGGATTGTCAGACAGAGAAACATGATTCGTCACTTTGCATTGCACTTGGTCATGTAAGGCTTAGATGCAGCTGCTCGACCACGGAAACCCATTCCATGAAGCACTGTTTTTGTGCTACGCTGAACACCACATGAAGTTTGGAGGTCTATAACTATTGACTCTGCAGACAGTTGGCGACTCCTGCGCACTGTGTGCTCCAGCATGCGCTGACCCAGCTCTGTCATTTTACATGGCCAACCACTTTGTGTCTAAGTTGCTGTTGTTCCTAGCTGCTTCCACTTTGGTATAATACCACTAACAGTTGTCCGTGGAATATTTAGTAGCAAGGAAATTTCACAGATAGACTTATTGCACAGGTGGCAACCTATGAGGGTACCACACGTGAATTCACTGAGCTCTTGAGAGCGACCTATTCTTTAAAAAATATTTGTAGAAGCAGTCTGCATGCCTAGGTGCTCGATATTACACATCTGTGGCCATGGAGGTGATTGGAACACCTGAATCCAATGATTTGGTGGGGTGTCCCAATATTTTTGGCAATATAGTGTATGTGCATGTATATGTATACATTGTACAAGTATGGGAAGACACCACGATAATTTCAGACATATAATAATTTTTGGTTTGAATTTTGGATTTATATATATTTTTATTCTGAGGGTTCATGTGCCTTTTTTATGTATACATATCCACCAATCACCATATCTACTCATTGGTTTCCTGAAATATGGCATGCGGGAAGAAATTTGTCCCAAGGAATTCATTATGAATGGTTCTTGCTGGGGAGAGAAGGGCCAGATGCCACATTTCTGGTTCCGGTGCTAGAGGATGCGTTCTACATGACAGCTAGTCCACTTCCTGATCCAGCACCAGCATGTGCTCCAACAAGTGACTAATGTGCATTCCAAGACCCTGTAACATGCAGGAAATAGACTTTGACATATATATATATATATATATATCTCAAAGTCTATTTGAGTCTTTATACACACATACATGCACAGAATGTCGGCAATCAGAGAACACAGCAGTGCAGTTTTTAAAGCCATTCTACTGCCTGTACCCATAGAGGAACCTTTCTGTTTTTTTTTATCTCCTGTAGTATGTCTGCAGTCTCTGACCATCTCTTGTACCATGCCTGCAGTCTCTGACAATCTCTTGTACCATGCCTGCAGTCTCTGACCATCTCTTGCACCATGCCTGCAGTCTCTGACCATCTCTTGCACCATGCCTGCAGTCTCTGACCATCTCTTGCACCATGTCCACTATTTTGGACCATCTCTTGTATCATGTCCACCATCTCTAGCTATCACTTGTACCATGTCCATGGGGGGGAGCAGGGGTTGTGGTGACTCTATGCTTTACCGCACCAGGTAGCACGAACCCTAGTGACGCCACTGGTTAAAGGAACATTTTGCAATGGAAGACCAGGCCTTACTACATTCCCCAGGGTCAACAGAGGTTCCCAAATCTTGCTCACAACTAGACTTGTAAGAAATAAGAGGGTCAATAGCATTCAGGGAAGAGTAGATGAGAGAGATAATGCCTAGAGCACAGGTATGTTCAAAGGCTGTGGATTGAAAGGGAAAGGTGGAGATTACCCAAGGAGGTTACCCAGTGGTGAAGTTGTACACAGCGGAAAAACTTTGCAGGTACTGCTTCATAAGTATCCTGAAAAGAGGACCATGGTTATTTGGTCCCATCCCATCTAGCATAGCTCCACCCATCTGCCCCCAGTACCTGTTTCCAAGGCTGTAACACCCCAGGAGAAGTTTTACACATATAGTGGACATGCCCTATGCTTTCTCGGTTCTGGTAGAAGGTCCTTAAACTTCTCCATTCCTTATTGACTTGCCCCAACAGACCTATGGTATGTTCTTCTACACCTAAACCCCCAGGCCTTTCAAAATACCAATTTAAGTTGGATATCCATGTACTACTAGCAGCTAAACAAACCATAGCAATAGCCTGGAAACAACAGTTCATATACTTCATGGAAGTTCAACACCGTCTTGACTTCTTTGTGGTTAATTAAAAACTCTCTAGAATTCTTTCAGACACCCACGAGAGATTCCTTAACACATGGACCTCATGGATCCGACATGCACACCCTGCTATACCAATACATAGTTTCAGTTCACTATTACCGTAGAGGCCCCAAAAACCAGATTTAAACGCTTTTGACGTTTTTCTCTTCCGATCCTTCTTTGTCCCCCCCCCAATTAAACAGGGATGTTTAATGATCTGCAATGTGTTCCGTGTATTTCTTGTTTGACTATGTACATTTCAACGTCATAACCCCCTTTGATATTGTCGAATACTGGGCTATAAGTGTAAAGTCCTTTATCTGCTTCTCATGTTGATTTGTCGACACTAAAGTTGATGTTTTGTTCTTTTGACATGTCTCTTGTGTTGTCATCTATAACAGGTATGTTTTCTCTGTGCACGACTGCTTTTCACTAGTACTTTCTATTGTTATATTTTTGTTTGTACACAAGAAAGCAGTTGAGTTTGTATTTTTTAATATTAAAACTATTCAATAAAAAAATGTACTGAAAGGAAAAAAAGAGGACCATGAAGAAAGGTTGCGGGAGGTGAGGAAGTGGTGGACCTGCGTGAAGCCGTGGGACGACCACCATGAAATACTCTCGGCTGCTCTAGGCATGGAGGGAAAAGAGGATTGGTGAAAAGAGAACACGAGGTGGCCCGAATAACAGACTGAGTCCCAAATTCATAAACTATGAATCATAAGGGGGTGAGGGACTGTGGGGGAGCCACAGAAGAGCTGTCATGGGGATCGGCGCACAATTGGGAAGCTCCAAGAGTACCCAAAAGGGGACATCTGTGGTGGCATGAAGTAGGGCGAGTTGGGAAATTTGTGTCGCCATGTAGTATTTCGACACATTGGGAACTCCAAGCCCACCCCTCAGTCTGTGGGTATATAAGGTAAAGCGTTATACTCTGGGGCACTTTTAGGCCCAAATTAAAGAGAGGATTTTATTCTGCAAAAGACAAAATAAAATAAAAGGAGGGTATGTAGACAGATAGGGTTCTGAAGCAATACAGGACTTTAGGGAGTATGGTCTTTTTAACTGTGTGAATGTGGCTGATCCACAACAGAGAGGGGAATTGCCATGATTGCATGAGGGAGGTAATGGTTTGTAGAAGTGGGTAGTAATTGGTCACGAAAAGAGTGGAATACAACGGGGTCAGTTTGACTCCTAAATAGTTCAGAAAGCAAGTGGCCTAACAATATGGGAAGCATGTTTGGAGATGTGGCATGATAGAGGGAGGTAAGATGTTCAGTGCCATCATTTTATGGAGATTAATCCAAAGGCCCAAAAGATCAGAAAAGCATGAAGATTCTGCAGGTTGGAGATTGTAGTTAAAGGATTGGTTAAAGTCAGAAATGCATCATTCACGAATAAGTTCACCTTGTAAGGTACAGCCACGTATTGAATACCACAGATATTGGGGCTATCCCTGAATGCTATTGCCAGGGGTTTGAGCGCCAAGATAAATAGAATGGGAGATAAGGGGCACTCCTGTCTTGTGCTTAGATGAAAAGAGAAAGAGGCATAAAGGTGGACAGCATATTTAACATGGGTTGTTGGGGAAGAATAGCGAGCCAAGATCTACAATGGGATTGAATCACCGAAGCCCCATCTCTCCAAGACAAAGCAAAGATAACCCCACAAAAGGGAATAAAAGACTTTGTAGACATCAGGGGAGTGAAGGAAGTCCGGCATCTTGCTATGGTTCAATAAGTGGATCAAATGAATCACCTTCCCAATGTTGTCACCCACTTGGCGACCGGTTACAAAGCCTACCTGATGCCTGTGGATCAGGGAGTGCAGGTACCTGTTGATGCGGAAGTTTATAATTTTTCAGGTGTCAGGTGAGGTGTAAGGATGGAAGAGAATTTGCGGTAGTCAAGACCAGGGAAGCCGCCAGGGGCCTTAGAGACACGGATAGATTTAATAGCCCAAGCTAATTTTAGGTTAGAAACATCAGCGTTTAGTGCCTCCTGGGCAGCCTTTGTAAGTGGGGCAGAATAAAGAGCCCGAGGACTTTATAAGGGTTCTAGATGGAAGTAGCGATAAAGTGTGACTTATGTGTTATGATATAACAATTGGTCATCTAAGCTCTGAGTGGTCAAGTATCAGTGCCAAGTTTGAGTGAGTAACAATCATAGATATGGGAGGATCTGGCCTTACCTATCCAGGTCCTATATAGAGTCCAGGCTTTGCCCATCACAGTGAGCACCCCCCCCCCCCCCCAAAGGGTTTTCAGGGTCTGGTTTCAAAAGATATGGATCACAGCCCTGAACCTGTACAACACCCTGCAGCTGACTACAAGCATTGCAAAACGTTCTGAGGTTTACCAACAATTGTGAACAAACATCCTAAATTATCTGTATTGTATTACTATGTCCAATTAACACAGATTACACTGTGCAACAATTACGTGTCTAACGTGTTGGGAGCAACTAATAGTTAGTTTTTTTATGATGTTTGATTTCAATGATACCAGCTGTAATAAAGTATATTTTAAGTATTTTTAAGTTCTGCATTGTCTGGCATCTTTAAAGTTTCACTGTTTATTTTCAAAAGTATTGAGGTCAGCATCCATGAAAAATCCAGTGCCCGTAGCAAAATTACTGGTCGTCCACACAGCGCAGGGTCCAGCTATGGCTTTAAAAAATTTTTACTGCATGCACTGCTTCTATTGTGGTATTAGAAGAGAGTGGAGTTGATGAAACAATCCCAAGATAAAATACTAATAAATGCCAGTTAAAGCGTACTTAAATCCAAAAACTAAAATTTATTAAATTGAAGCTAACCAATTCTTAGATGTGGTGGCTGTATTAGTTTTCTTTTCTTAGGCTTTCCCCCCTTTTTTACAAATGGTGATCCAGTCAGTAAGTCTGTTATTCAACTTACTTTAACAGACCAAGCTATCCAGACAAAGTAGCAGTTAGAGGGTTAAGACAAACCATTTAACACTGATATGGGTGTTTACAATGGTCAGTTTTCATTTAAGTTAAACCTTTACCCCAAAAGAAAACCATTTTCGCTGCAGCTACTTGTGAAGCGTTGGCTGTAGTTCAGCTTTAATTTGTTAGCCATTCTTGATAAACAGGTGAAATAAAGGGTAAAAAGCCTAAACATTTTTGACTTACCTGCTAATTCCATGTCTTGAGTACAGTACAGGACACAGGCCAGATAGTCATATACCCTGGGGTTATAGGCTGCTACCTTTAGGTAACTGGACACTGGCAAAGGTTTTGATGGGCATGCCCCCTGGGCATACTCCTATAACCACATCCTACTCCATGAGTCCTCAGTTTTTTTTAGTAAGTAATGCAAACTAACCAAGGAATTATAAGAGAAGAGCGGCCAGTGTCCTCTACTGTAGTCCAATATATGGAATTTACAGGTAAGTCAAAATTCCTGTCATCTTAAAGTGGTTCTTCAGTCAGGTTTAAAAAATTAAAAAAATTCAGCAGCTACAAATAGTGTAGCTGCTGACTTTTAATAAAAGGATACTTACCTTTTAAGGGATCCAGGGCTTTTCTCGCTTGGGCTGGTTCTTCACTGGTCTTCAGGTTCCCAGCACATTCAGCGTGGGAAGCTGGCTGTAACTTTTTGCGGTTTCACAGCTGGCTTCCCACTACGCATGCACAAACCAAGCTGCCTTGTGTGTGTGGTCCCACAGCCTCCTGGGACCTGTGATGTGTCCCAGAATGAGGGAGAACTTCCAGTGGGGAGTGGGTACCTAGTTTTGACAAACAAAAACATCCCAAAAAGTAGAAGAGGAGGGTGGAGGAGGGCATAAAGTGGAACTTTTTCTTTTGGGTGAAGCTCCACTTAGAGTAGGACAAAAAGGCAAAAGTTTATTTTCATTTAGCATAGAGTAGGGGAGGGTTATAATTCCATTTTTTTGCCATCTGTTTTCCATTGGGGAGATTTCACTTCACTTCTGGTCTCACAGTCAAACCAGGAAGTGAGTGTAAATACCTACAAAGTGAGATAATCCTAGGGTCACCAAAACTAGTGTCCCCATTGGAAGGTTTCCCCTCTTTTACTGTTCTGGGGACAACCAAAAAATTGGGATTTTCTTTCACTTTTCATGGTAACAATAAAAAGAACAAATAAAGAGGGTGAATCTCTATAATGGGGGCACAGACAGCAATAAAAAAACTGACAGATATTCTAATCCCTCTCTACTCTATCCAATTATACTTTAACTGAAGCCTACGATTAAGCCCCACAAAGGGCGAAATACATCTGAGGAGTTCTGTACAGGTGGCGAACAGGAGCTGGGACCATAAATTACTAACTTCATTAACATTTATGCAAAAGGGAGTCGATGTAGATGAACGCCATTTTGTTGAAGTCTTCTAGAGCCTGACAAGCCGGCCGTCTGTCTTGCACCAGTCTATTTGCATGCTGATCTGACTGAAACAGGCATTCGAGCAGTACTATTTTCATTGTTTAGGGATACACCTTACCTGTCTTTAAATTAGCAGTTTCCTCATCTTTTCTAGTTAGTTCTTCATTCTTTTCTGAGACTTCCTGAGTATTCTCTTCAATTTGAGCATTTAAGTTTGTAACCTGCCATTAAGCAAGAGCACAGAAAAATAGAGAAATATTAGGGAAAAATGTTTCTATTTGAAAAACAAACAAGATTCGGCACAGCTACTAGGCAAAAGGAGGTTACAATAAAATTTTTTTATAAAGAGCCATGCTATTACTATATTCTATTATTCTGTGTTAAATATGTATTGGATGGTCATAAACTAACTGATTGTATTGGTTATTTGAATCAGTCTGAAAGACTAAAACCGAACATTTTTTTCACCTGTACCAGAAAAATGATACCTAGAATCTAATCAATTACCATGGACCACACCTCCTTTTCTGATATTTCTTAATAAAGGGCACACCAGGAAAGCTGAGGCCTTTGATAGTAATGTCAACTAAAGATTTTCTGAAAGACGACAACTAAGATGTCCTATTGATACAGGTATGTGTAACATGTTGCTTGCATTTTAGCGAAAAGGAAAATTGGGACCGTTGTGTTTAGTTTACACATAGAAACTTAAAACATAAACACAATATCACACAGTACAATATCTCACCTGCTGCAGAAGATCTTCCTTCTCTTTTGGAGTTTCCTCCAGAGCCTTGGTTATCACCACAATCATAGCTTCACTGCTGCTTGAATCCTCCTACAAAAAGAACATACTGGATCTTGCATACAGGCATTACTTCAATTGTCCCTCTTTTGGAAGCACATTCCATGTTTTTTAAGCAAATCTTTGAGTCACTCTTTGCTTAACAAATGTTGAGCCTTTAGGTCAGATGTGTTAATTTGAATAAATGTACTATTTAGCTGCTATAGTTAAATTGTTCTCAACAATTCTAGTGCAATTCTACTTTTAAGTTATTTTCAAATGCAATCAAAGGAAACTAAAAAAAACATTGATTTTGGTTTGTTGTAGACGTTCTTTGCTGATGTTAGCCATTGTAAGTGTTCATCAATACATAAAAACTGGATATCTGATTTACCTATAACATTTTTTTCTTGGAGTACAACACAGGAGAGTTCATTCTTAGACTATTGGGTTATTGTCCCACCTCCAGGCGAGTGGACACTGGCAAATTATTAACGCTTCCCAGCATAACCCCTCCCACTCCTAGCGCTTTGTCAGCAAGCAAAAGTGAAACCAGACGGGAGGGACCCATCTACTCACAGTGTCCCCAATCACCGCCACCCACTCACAGTGTCCCCAATCACTGTCACCCACTCAGTGTCCCTGATCACCGTTGCTCCAGTCATATTGCCCCTAAGTTACTGTGTCCCTGATCCCTGCCTCGCCAGTCCCAATGTCCATAATCATTGCCACAACAGTCATATTGTCCCTGATCACCACACCAGTCCCAGTGTCCATGATTACCATCACACCTGTCACTTTGTCCCTAAACTTCACACCAGTCATATTATCCATAATCACCGCCACACCAGTCAATATGATCATTGCCACATCAATTACAGTGTCCCTGATCACCACCACACCAGTGCAGTGTTGCCTCTGCCTGATCTAACCCTGGCCTGTTTAATGACCATGTTTCTGCCTGTGGCCTGAACTGACCCATCTGCACATCCTGCGAGACATCAGGTGAGCGAACATGGCATTTCTGGGTGAAGCCATGTACCAGAAGACTAGGCTTGCTTGGCTTATAGGAACTGGGACTGCTATAGGTGAAGCTACACTACACTATATTCCCTGACCACTTGTATAGAGGTGATCATTAGAGTACTTTGATTTTGACACAGTTGAATGATTTGTGTGATACCCAAGATACAATGTCTGGATCATACAACCCCTGGCAAAAAGTATGGTATGATCACTCTCGGAAAATGTTCATTCGATTGTTTTAATTGTGTAGAAAAAGAAACTAATCACAGACATGCCTCAAAAACACTGAAAAAATAAAAAAGAAAGAAAACTGTCAGTTGCAACTGTTTTTGCAGATCAAGCAGAGGAAAAAAATATGGAATCACTCAATCCTGAGGAAAATATTATGGAATCATGAAAACCACTACAGTACACCACTAGTACTTTGTTGCACCACCTCTGGCTTTTATAACAGCTTGAATTCTCTGAGAACTAAAAATTCTTCCTGCGCCAAGTGAAAAACACTACTACAGGATCTATCCTGCTGCTGTGCAATGTGATGAACACAAAATGTGATAAATATAAATAAACAGCGCAAACATAGACCTCTATATCAAATCAATATATAAAGTGCAAACATATATAGAAAATTATATTAATAGTGAAAGTCCATCATGATAATAGACAACAAAAGTTCATAAATCTCAAAAAATTTGTGCAAAAAAGATCAAAAATTCTTCTAATACAAAGGAAACTTCCTCCTTCCACCCGTGCAAACCAACATCAAATGCACTCACCAGATTTAGGTGAATGAAACGCCTTTTAGGAATTTTTATGGGATCCTAAACCCTCTTTCGTATCCACTCTATAGGAATCCTCACCTTCAGTATGCACAAATTTTTTGAGATTTATGAACTTTTGTTGTCTATTATCATGATGGACTTTCACTATTAATATAATTTTCTATATATGTTTGCACTTTATATATTGATTTGATATAGAGTTCTATGTTTGCGCTGTTTATTTATATTTATCATGAATTCTCTGAGACATTTAAATAATGATTTAACTATCAACAACCCATATTCTTCATCAATCCGGCTCTGACTTTCTCTTCTTGCAGTTGCCAGATCAGCTTTGCAGGTTGGAGCCTTGTCATGGACGATTTTCTTTCATTTCCACCATAGATTTTCAATTGGACTGAGGTCTGGACTATTTGCAGGCCATGCAATTGACATGTCTTTCTTGAAGGAAAGTTTTCAAGGCTTTTGCCCTCTGGCAAGATACATTATCATCCTGAAAAATGATGTCATCATCACCAAACATCCTTTCAATTGATGGTATAAAAAAAGTGTTCAACATTAACTTGTGCATTTATTGAAGATTCAATTACTGTCATCTCCCCCATACCTTTACCTGACATGCAACCCCATATCATGAATGATTGTGGAAATTTACATGCTTTTTTCAGGCAGTCGTCTTTATACATTTCATTGGAACATCACCAAACAAAAGTTCCAGCATCATCACCCTCCCCAATGCAGATTCGTGATTCATCACTGAATATCACTTTTATCCAGTCATCCACAGTCCATGATTGCTTTTCTTTAACTCACTGTAACCTTTTTTTTTTCTGTTTAGGTGTTAATGATGGTTTTTGTTTGGCTTTTCTGTATGTAAATCCCATTTTCTTTAGGCAATGTCTTACAGCTTTTGTTCCTCGTTTGTTTTGTTGTGCATTTTCTGTTTTCAAGGCATATTGCTTTAAATTTTCTATGTTGATGCTTTGATGTCTTCCTTTGTCTACCAGTACACTTCCCTTTACAACCTTCCCATATGACTTGTACTTGTCCCAGATATTAGACACAGCTGACTGGGAACAACCAACATCTTTTGCAACATTATGTCAGGTATTGATTGGACCCATGGCAAAATTTTTTTTTGGGCTTCCCTACCCCCCCCCCCCCAGCCCCCCACTCTGAGACACACAATAAATAGCAGCTAGACTGAAAATCAGATTACTGCAGATCAGGCACCAATTGGTTGCCAGAGGTTACAGCATATCATTACTGCTCACTGCCTAGTTCCTAGAGGTTACAGCACACATTACGGCTCACTGAGCAATTGCTAGAGCTTACAACACACCATTTTTGCTTGCTGATTGGTTATTAGAGGTTACTGCTCATCATTACTGATCACTAATTAATTGCTAGAGGGTACTGCACACCCTAACCGCTCACCCATTGGTTCTTAGAGGTTACTGCACATCATTACCTCTCACTGATTGGTTGCTAGAGGTTACAGCAGATCATTACAGTTCACCGATTGGTTGCCAGAGGTTATTGCACATCATTACAGCTCAGTGATTGGTTGCTAGAGGTTACAGCAGATCATTACAGTTCACTGATTGGTTGCCAGAGGTTATTGCACATCATTACAGCTCACTGATTGGTTGCTAGAGGTTACAGCACACAATCTCCTCCAGTCCTGCACACCGCAGACTGTGGAGGGGACAAGACCCACCAATAGACAGAAAATTCTAGAATTTATTATTAGCAATAAGCATAGCAGAGAACACAAAACTATGAAGGTTGACTGACTGCAGGTAGGAACAAAGCCCAATGTGAGCAGCATCTCCGAGGATGGGCTGCCAGGGTACATAAAGAGTGCAGGGTTGAAGGGGGCACTACGCAGAGACTGCAGGGTTGAGGGGTGCACTTTGTATGAAGTGCAGGGTAGAGGGGTGTGCTGTGTATTGAGTGCAGGATTGAGGGGTGTGCTATGTACAGAGTTCAGGCTTACACTGTGTATGGAGAGAAGGATTGAGGGGTGCGTTATGTATGAAGTGCAGGGTTGAGGGGTGCGCTGTGTATGGAGTGCAGGGTTGAGGGGTGCGCTGTGTACATAAGGCAGAATTGAGGGGTGCGCTGCGTATGGAGTGCAGGGTTGAGGGGTGCGCTGTGTATGGAGTGCAGGGCTGAGGGGTGCACGATGTATGGCGTGCAGGGCTGAGGGGTGCGCGATGCACGGAGCGCAGGGTTGAGGGGTGCGCTATGTACTGAGTGCAGGGTTGAGGAGTACGCTATATACGGAGTGCAGGGTTGTGGGGGGGGTGCTATGTACGGAGTGCAGGGTTGTGGGGGTGCCCTATGTACGGAGTGCAGGGTTGTGGGGTGCGCTATGTACGGCGTGCAGGGTTGAGGGCTGCACTATATATGAAGTGCAGGGTTGAGGGGTGCGCTGTGTACATAGTTCAGGGTTATGCTGTGTATGGAGTGCAGGGGTGAGGGGTGCGCTGTGTATGGAGTGCAGGGTTGAGGGGTGCGCTATGTATGAAGTGCAGAGTTGAGGGGCGCACTGTGTATGGAGTTCAGGGTTACACTGTGTATGGAGTGCAGGATTGAGGAGTATGCTATGTATGAAGTGCAGGATTGAGGGGTGCACTATGTATGGAGTGCAGGGCTGAGGGGTGCGCTGTGTACAGAGTTCAGGGCTGAGGGGTGCGCTGTGTATGGAGTGCATGGTTGAGGGGTGCGCTGTGTATGGAATGCAGGGTTACACTGTGTATGGTGTGCAGGATTGAGGGGTGCGCTATGTACGAAGTGCAGGGTTAAGGGGTGTGCTGTGTATGTAGTGCAGGGTTGAGGGGTGCTCTATGTATGGAGTGCAGAGTTAAGTGGTGCACTGGGTACGGAGAGCAAGGCACACTGTGTATGGAGTGCAGGATTGAGGGGTGCGCTATGTATGAAATGCAGGGTTGAGGGGTGCACCGAGTTCAGGGTTACATTGTGTATGGAGTTCAGGGTTAAACTGTGTATGGAGAGCAGGGTTGAGGGGTGCGCTACGTACAGACTGCAGGGTCAAGGGGTATGCTGTGTATGGAGTGCAGGGTTGAGGGGTGCTCTATGTATGGATTGCAGGGTTGAGGGGTGCGCTGTGTACGGAGTTCAGTGCTACACTTTGTTTGGAGTGCAGGACTGAGGAGTGCACTATGTATGGAGTGCAGGGTTGTGGGGTGTGCTATGTACGGAGCGCAGGGTTACACTGTGTATGGAGTGCAGGATCGAGGGCTGTGCTATGTATGAAGTGCAGGGTTGAGGGGTGCGCTGTGTACGGAGTTCAGGGCTACGCTGTGTATGAAGTGCAGGGTTGAGGGGTGCGCTATGTATGGAGTGCAGGGTTGAGGGGTGTGCTATGTACGGAGTGACGAGTTGTGGGGTGCGCTATGTACGGAGTGCAGGGTTACACTATGTATGGAGTGCAGGACTGAGGGCTGCGCTATGTATGAAGTGCAGGGTTGAGGGGTGCTCTGTGTACAGAGTTCAGGGTTACGCTGTGTAATGGGTGCAGGGTTGAGGGGTGCACTGTGTATGAAGTGCATGGTTGAGAGGTGCGCTGTGTATGGTGTGCAGGATTTTGGGGTGCTCTATGTACGAAGTGCAGGGTTAAGGGGTGTGCTGTGTATGGAGTGCAGGGTTGAGGGCTTCTCTATGTATGGAGTGCAGAGTTAAGTGGTGCACTGGGTACGGAGAGCAAGGCACACTGTGTATGGAGTGCAGAATTGAGGAGTGCGCTATGTATGAAGTGCAGGGTTGAGGGGTGCACTGAGTTCAGGGTTACATTATGTATGGAGTTCAGGGTTAAACTGTGTATGGAGAGCAGGGTTGAGGGGTGCGCTACGTACAGACTGCAGGGTTGAGGGGTACGCTGTGTATGGAGTGCAGGGTTGAGGGGTGCTCTATGTATGGATTGCAGGGTTGAGGGGTGCGCTCTGTACGGAGGTCAGAGCTACACTTTGTTTGGAGTGAAGGATTGAGGGGTGCACTATGTACGGAGTGCAGGGTTGTGGGGTGTGCTATGTACGGAGTGCAGATTTACACTGTGTATGGAGTGCAGGATTGAGGGCTGTGCTATGTATGAAGTGCAGGGTTGAGGGGTGCGCTGTGTACGGAGTTCAGGGCTACGCTGTGTATGAAGTGCAGGGTTGAGGGGTGTGCTATGTATGGAGTGCAGTGTTGAGGGGTGCACTATGTACGGAGTGCAGGGTTGTGGGGTGCGCTATGTACGGAGTGTAGGGTTACTCTCTGTACGGAGTGCAGGATTGAAGGCTGTGCTATGTATGAAGTGCAGGGTTGAGGGGTGCTCTGTGTATGGAGTTCAGGGTTACGCTGTGTAATGGGTGCAGGGTTGACGGGTGCGCTATGTATGAAGTGCAGGGTTGAAGGGTGCGCTGTGTACGGAGTTCAGGGTTACGCTCTGTATGAAGTGCAGGGTAGAGGAGTGCGCTATGTCTGTACATAGCGCACCCCTCAACCCTGCACTTCATACCCAGCGTAACCCTGAACTCCGTAGTGCAGGGTTGTGGGGTGCGCTATGTATGGAGTGCAGTGTTGTGGGGGTGCGCTATATACGGAGTGCAGGGTTGTGGGGGTGCGCTATGTACGGAGTTCAGAGTTACGCTGTGTATGGAGTGGAGGGTTGAGGGATGTGCTGTGTATGGAGTGCAGGGTTGAGGGATGTGCTATAAATGAAGTGCAGAGTTGAGGGGTGAGCTATGTACGGAGTTCAGGGTTACACTATGTATTAAGTGCAGGGTTGAGGGGTGCTCTATGTACGGAGTGCAGGGCTGAGGGATGCGCTGTGCATGGGGTGCAGGGTTACACTATGTATGGAGTGCAGGATTGAGGGGTGCATTGGGTACAGCGTGAAAGGCACAGTGTATGGAGTGCAAGATTGAGGGGTGCACTATGTATAAACTGCAGGGTTGAGGGGTGCGCTGTGTACGGAGTTCAGGGTTACACTGTGTATAGAGTGCAGGATTGAGGGCTGCACTATGTACGGAGTGCAGGGTTGAGGGGTGCGCTATGTACGGAATGCAGGGTTACACGGTGTATGGAGTGCAGGATTGAGGGCTTCGCTATGTATGAAGTGCAGGGTTGAGGGGTATGCTGTGTACGGAGTTCAGGGTTACACTGTGTAAGAAGTGCAGGGTTGTGGGGTGCGCTATGTACGGTGTGCAGGGTTGTGGGGGTGCGCTATGTACGCAGTGCAGGGTTGTGGGGTGCGCTATGTACAGAGTGCAAGGTTGTGGGGTGCGCTATATACGGAGTGCAGCATTGAGGGCTGTGCTATATATGAAGTGCAGGGTTGATGGGTGCGCTGTGTGCGGAGTTCAGGGTTACGCTGTGTATGTAGTGCAGGGTTGTGGGGTGCGCTATGTATGGAGTGCAGGGTTGAGGGGTGCGCTATGTACGGAGTGCAGGGTTACACTGTGTATGGAGTGCAGGATTGAGAGCTCCGCTATGTTTGAAGTGCAGGGTTGAGCAGTGCACAGAGTTCAGGGTTACGCTGTGTAAGAAGTGCAGGGTTGAGGGGTGTGCTATGTACGGAGTGTAGGGTGCGCTATGTACGGAGTGCAGGGTTGAGGGGTGCGCTATGTACGGTGTACAGGGTTGTGGGGGTGCGCTATGTACGCAGTGCAGGGTTGTGGCGTGCGCTATGTACAGAGTGCAGGATTGAGAGCTGCGCTATGTATGAAGTGCAGGGTTAAGAGGTGCGCTGTGTACGGAGTTCAGGGTTACACTGTGTAAGAAGTGCAGGGTTGTGGGGTGCGCTATGTACGGTGTGCAGGGTTGTGGGGGTGCGCTATGTACGCAGTGCAGGGTTGTGGGGTGCGCTATGTACAGAGTGCAAGGTTGTGGGGTGCGCTATATACGGAGTGCAGCATTGAGGGCTGTGCTATATATGAAGTGCAGGGTTGATGGGTGCGCTGTGTGCGGAGTTCAGGGTTACGCTGTGTATGTAGTGCAGGGTTGAGGAGTGCGCTATGTACGGAGTGCAGGGTTGTGGGGTGCGCTATGTATGGAGTGCAGGGTTGAGGGGTGCGCTATGTACGGAGTGCAGGGTTACACTGTGTATGGAGTGCAGGATTGAGAGCTCCGCTATGTTTGAAGTGCAGGGTTGAGCAGTGCACAGAGTTCAGGGTTACGCTGTGTAAGAAGTGCAGGGTTGAGGGGTGTGCTATGTACGGAGTGTAGGGTGCGCTATGTACGGAGTGCAGGGTTGAGGGTGCGCTATGTACGGAGTGCAGGGTTGAGGGGTGCGCTATGTACGGTGTACAGGGTTGTGGGGGTGCGCTATGTACGCAGTGCAGGGTTGTGGGGTGCGCTATGTACAGAGTGCAGGATTGAGAGCTGCGCTATGTATGAAGTGCAGGGTTGAGAGGTGCGCTGTGTACGGAGTTCAGGGTTACGCTGTGTATGTAGTGCAGGGTTGAGGGGTGTACTATGTATGGAGTGCAAGGTTACACTGTGTATGGATTGCAGAGTTGAGGGGTATGCTGTGTACATCCAAGTTCTCCCTCCCACAAGTACAAAGCCTTCTTCCTAACAGACTTTA
This sequence comes from Staurois parvus, assembly GCF_062004578.1. NCBI lineage: Eukaryota > Metazoa > Chordata > Amphibia > Anura > Ranidae > Staurois > Staurois parvus. The sequence continues at coordinate 988,523 of NW_028317872.1, read as the reverse complement.
TTTCAGAGTTCACCCACCGAAAACAAACCCACACAAAATTTTCACAGTGTGGCTGTAGAGGAATACTTACAGCGTGTACGTGCAGGCTGCCTGTGAGGAGCTTTTGACTGTGTGGATTCCCCACCCCCTCCTTCCTCTGCTGTCATATAGAGATCGATGTGTAGAGCAGAGAGGGTTCTGAGCAGTTGCCAGAAGAGGAGAGTGGTCTCTTGTAAACACAGAAGCTTTGCTTCCGTATTTACAAGTGACAGAAGTGGGCAGTGCTGGAGGTGGCGGAATTAAGGCTGGGAAAAAAAACTCCTGGCGGGCAGTGTGTGCTCAGGGGGCAGCTGCTTTGGGCCTCTCAACAATGACTGGGCCCTAAGCAGCTGCTCCTTTTGCCCTGCGTTAAAGATGGCCCTGTATTCCATGATGATTTACCTTCTTGAAAAAGGTTTATAATCCTCTCCTTTGATTCAACTGGCATCTCTCATGTTGGAGGCATGATTCATGTCAATCAGCTTGGTGCAGCAGCTCACCAAGGTGTGTAAGCACTCTTCTTTTAACTGCAGACTAATTTGCAGATGTAATCTGATGCAGATGTTTGTTTTAGAACTGTAAAGTACATGGTGATTCCATAATATTTTCCTTAGAATTGAGAGATTCCATATTTTTTTCCTCTGATTGTTCTGCAAAACAGTTGCAATTGACTAGTTTTCTTTCTTTATTTTTTCAGTGTTTCCTAAAGCTAGAAGGTTGGAATGTTAAATGAAAATAGTTTTGAGGCATGTCTGATTGTATTTTTTTTCTACACAATCAAATGAACATTTTCCAAGAGAGGTGATTCCATACTTTTTGCCAGGGGTTATAATCAGTCCAGACAATGAAAGTCTCACACATGTGATATCCCCATATTTGGGAGGAGTAGCAGAATATGTTTTGAAATGTATTTCCAAGTACGCTCATACTGCATAGGAGAAATATCTTCATATGTCTACTAGGCATGCCAAAAATACTAACAAGGTTAAAAAATGCATCAGGTAAGTAGACATTCACAAAAGCTTTGGGTGTTTCTTTATTGCTAAATGTACAACCGAATGTTGGCCATCTTTGAAAATACACAAGCGCCAAAACTGTATTAGTGTGAGAAGAGTTTATGTGAAATCTCCATTAAACACCGTAAATAATATTGTAATTATAAATATATTTCAGTTAGAGATGTATCAGTCTGGGTGTGCAATATGTCTTTCCATAAATTCCTGTTCTATAGATATCATAGTCACCAAAGGGAATATTCTATTAATTACACCTTCTTAACTATATAACAGGAGTCTTTGCTGAGAATCCTCTTTCAGACAGTTCGGTGCCAGAGTTAGTTTATCTAACAAAGGGACAAACCTGTTGGCTTCACAATATGCTCTTCAAAGGATACCTCATTTATATATGCATGAAGGTGGCCAGCCGTTCATGAATACTTAATTTCCCAGGAAAAGGTCATGAACTGTCATGCTTAAATGCCATAAAGGGTGTGCCAAGATTTGCCTTAAAGGGGGTTGGTGTATGCTAAATACAGGAGATTTGAAGTTAGCCAATTATGAAAGGGAATAGATTTGCCAACCAGAGAAACTCCATGAAAATTAACGGAGGAAAAGCCTTTAACTATGGACACTAGAGAGAGAAGAGGTTCTCTTTGGAACACCAGGGGAAGGGAATGGAACTTGTACGTCCAGTTGCATGGTAATTATGTAATATATACCTTGCACTTATATCTAAATGTTTGTCTTATAGCTTTTCTGTCTCATTGTTTGTATTTTGTAATATGTTTGAGCTTTCTTAATAATGTTTCTTTAATGTAACTAGATATATTGTTTGTGCTAGTTTAGACCTCCATCCTATTCACCAATACATTTTGGTTGTTGTATTAAACCTTTCACTTCTGGGTAAGAACTCTTCATTTACCAAATCATATCAGAGAAATATTATATTTCATAATCTATAGATTTGGTCAACATTAGCCATCTATTATTTGCTTTTGTTGGTAGGGAGACGTGTACTGATCACAAGAAGTGCAACAGTCGTGCAATTGTATTACCTCCTTCAGCAGCTCCTGCAGTCCATCACCAGAGGAACTTCCTGTAAGAGGCTTTTCCAACATATTGACTCTGTCTTGAAGTTGCCCTATTAATAAGTTCTTTTCTTCAATTTCAACTCCCACCTGGTGTATTATTGACAAAACATCTATATGTTTAGCTTCAGAGTTTAATGTATATGTGAATGCAAGAAAGTAGTACATAATTACAGCTATTAATGCAGGTCGATTGCCAACAATTAAAATACCTTTACTGTTTACTTTGATTTACTGACCAAATAAGTTAATGAAAACAGAATAAAATAGTGAATGTTGCATATTTGTATGTCACACGATATTTGTGCAGCATTTTTTCAAACAAATTTTTTTGGAAATAATACAATTTAATGAGTGTTAATGCGCAAAAACAAAATATAATACCCAATTGTTTAATAAAATATAAAAGATGATGTTACGGTGAGCAAAGAAATACCAAACGTCACACTTTAAAAATGGAGTATGTCCATGGAATGGCGCCAAACTAGGGTACCTGAAAATTTCCAAAGGCGACACATTAAAAGCCTTCACAGGTTCCCAGTTTAGAGTTACACAGGATGTCTGGCACCTGAATTATCGCTCTGCCGTTCACGGATGTCTGGTGCAATCGCCGTTTACATTTGCTCATGGGACAGAAGTGTGCATTTACCTTTGCGCCTTTCAACTTTTTTTTATCATTTATTCTATTCAATTTTTTTTTTTACACTGTACCTTTAATTTTTTTTTCTTATCAACTTTATTGCCATCACAAGGGATGAATAACATGATACGACAGGTCCTAATTATGAAGAGATCTGGGGCCTGTTAGATCTCAGATCTCTCCTCTTGCCTCCACTGCAGCTGACCAGACACAGATTGGTCTGATCAGCTGCTTTACAGGCTTGTAAACGGCCAGTAAACACAGAACCGAAACCAGAAGTGATAAAATCCTTGTCGCTTCTGGTTTCTGACGTCACACAGTGGAAGGAAAATCAGTTTCTCTCAATGTGTGCACGGAGCTGGATGCCACCAGTTGGATCCTTACCAGGCTCCCCGATTGGACGGGTAAGCCCAGTAAAGGCAGCGGCAGGAGGGAGGGTCCCCCTTCCGCCACCTGTAAAAATAATACAGCGGCTGTTTAGCCTCTCAGATTACTTTTACGAAAAAGAATCGCTGGTCCTAAAAAAAAATATACCAGGATCATGACTGTAGCTGCAGTCATGATCATGGTATATACTCTTCAACTTTAGGCTGTTTACAAATGGCCTAAGGATGGAAAGTGGTTAAAAGTGAATTTTAGACAGATCTAAAAACCAACTATGCAGTCATTTATTTATTAAATTATAATATAATGTATTTTTATAATGCAAGTAGTGTTGGAACCTAAATATCACTGGATAACAGCCTATATGGTATGCCCTGTACAGCAGTATACAGCGATGGATGAGTAGTATTTGGAACAGCACAAATGTCCCACATTTACATGCACTAACAACATGCAGACAGGAGGAGCGAGCACAGAGATGACCTCAACAGTCTGTTCCTGCTTCTTTACTATACTGAAATGTATGTAATTACACTGTAATGAGGCAGTGAGCTAGCTTAATTGCTTAAAGCTGATCTCCAGGTTTTAATGAACATGCAGCAAAGGACTTAGAACGCCTCCGAATGGAAAGCCTGTTTCCCTGGATCCCTACACTGACTAGTGAGAAAGTCCACCTGCTAATTTTCTACAATGTGGATGGTATGCAGAACCAGAATGTAGCCATTCTGTCCAAGAGAGTATAAAGTCTGCTTTCCTTTGAGCTGTGGGACTTCTGGTGCCTCTCTGACAACTGATGTAGGCCACGGCAGTGGCATTGCCCGACTGGATTATTGTCAGGTGACTTCATAGCTTAGAGTTCAAAAGTGAAAAGACAACAGAATTGCCCTGAGTTCCAGGATGTTAAAGGGAAGTTGGGCTTCCATCTCCGGTCAAGTCTCGTGCATCTCGAAAGCATCAGACAATTCCCTAGCCTGACAGATTGGCATTTGTTGTAAGGAGTTTCCACATCTTTGGTATTAGGGCTTCCCCAACTCCAACATCATGTTGGAAATCTACCAAGTCAGGGAGAGTCTGGCCTTCCATGGTGAAGTCTGCCTGTCCCACTCGGACAGATAGCTGCAACAGTGTGGTGTGACACTGGGCATACAGCACTGCCTCAAGAGGAGGTTACCATCAGACCCAAGACCTGTATGAAGGCAGGAATCAAAAGTCAAACTTGGGGCCATAGGACCTATGCAGGAGAGCAAAGGGACAGAAGTTTGTTAACAAGCAGGATACTGGACAGGGCCATATCCATTGTCAAACCCAGGTACTCTAATTCATGAGCTGGTTCTAGTGATGACTTTATAGGGTTGAACATCTAAATGAACCGCTGCAGAGCCTTCACTGTCCACAGGACTGTTTGTTTAGTAAAAGGTCTTTCTCTGGGAGAAGTGTACTCTTACCCCCTTTGATCTCCTTGATGTATTTATCAAAGTAGGGACCAAACAGGTGTTCTTTTCCAAAAGGCAGACACTCAGTGTTTCTTGTACAGAAGATCTGCCAACATTCAATTCAGCCAAAGAATCCTTCACATATGGATGTAGAAGAGGCTGATTCTGGAGAAATGTATCTGCCAGGCCATTTGAACAATAGTGCAAGGCCACAGGTAAAAAGCTCTAAATGGCGGTGTATGGTGAGCTCCAGTAAGGTATGAAAGAGAGGGAGAGGCACCCGCTAAGTGCAGCATAAAGTTAAGGCATTTATTAGCACCAGATAATAAACACTCGCAATTTTAGAAAAATCAAATGCTCATCAAAATGTAGGTTCACCATTCACTCCTGTCCTGCAAGGTCTGCCACCGTAATCCAGGCTTGGAAATGGAACAGATGTGGCCAGGATGCCCTGATTACTGGTTTCTGTTTATAGGGAAAAAACGGGGGAAAGAACAGAGGCCATAGGACTACAAGGACCAGCAATTCAAAAAACTACTGCTTGTAAAAATTAAAAATACCATTTGTAAAAGTTACAGAATTCTTAAACTGCATATACTATGTCCAATAACTTACTACTTGATGGTCAAGGAAGTGCATACAGGTAAAAAATTGAAAGCTTATGGATATATAGAGCACTCTATAAATAATCACAAATATATTGCACACACCAGGAGAACTTGAAAAGAAAGTAATACAAATACACTTAACTAAAAAATAAGATAAAAAAATATAAAAATATATATAAAAAGTATGTATTATAATCAGAACAGAGAACAAGAATAATAACAATGACGTGGATTAAAAGTTGGTACTTACTAATGATGTCATGATTATAACAAAACCCCATAGACCAAATGGTCCGATATCCATCAAGTAGTAAGTTATTGTACATAGTATATGCAGTTTAAGAATTCTGTAACTTTTACAAGTGGTATTTTTAATTTTTACAAGTGGTAGCTTTTTGAACTGCTGGTCCTTGTAGTCAGTGTTTTTTTCCCACATTTTTTTTCCCTATAAAAATAAACTAGCAACAATACAGCTCCGGGTCTGTAGAGGAGCAAGAAGCTCCGAGCACGTAGCCTGTTGTTGGTCTTGGTTTCTCCTCCTTCTGCTGACGTCACTTCGGTCCGTGTGTTTCACGCTAGTTCCAGTGGACTTCCTGATGTACACAGGATGTTCCGACCCAATCTGTTCCATCGCCAAGTCTGGATTGCTGTGGCAGATCCTGCAGGACAGGAGTGAGCGATGAACCTACATTTTGATGAGCATTTGATTTTCTACATCTTCTGAGTGTTTATCTGGTGCTAATAAATGCCTTAATGTAATATTGAATTTAGTGGGCGCCTCACCCTCTCTTTCTTATCTTCTACACACAGAGCTGGCTGAACTCTGTGGATGCCTGCCGCCGGTGCTTACTAGGACCAATATTTATATGGACTTTGGGACTGCCAAAGACATTTGTTAAATCAATGTGTCTATCAGTGTAAACACACACAGGCTGGCTACTGGTCACTAGCTTCCTTGTGCACCAGAACATTACTTTTGTCCATGGGGCCTGTATACAGGATTCTCCTCTTCAGGAACTGTTCGTGTGTTGCTAAGACAAGGGATGGAAGGATTTAGGCACACGAACGGTCTATTTTTGCATGCTCTTTTCAAAAGAGTGTTAATGAGCAAAACGGTTTGAAGGAGCAAATACATTTTCAGGGTGAAGTCAACCACCGTATAAAACAGACTCTAAAAATGAGCAGGCTGGGAAGGTTTTAGCAGGTCTAGGCAAATGCAGAGACCTCATGCAGGAGAGCCTAGGAGGCACTACTGCCTGCTGAACCCAAGCAGGTGTCCAAAGATTGCTGTCCTATACAGTAGGAGCCACAAGTGCCCACCAAGAAGCATCAAACCAGTTTAAAACAAGGCAGTACAGGAACAATAGCACCTGGTGAATCAGACTTGCAGTAGACCAATGAAGAAATGGTGCTGGATTAAAAAACAGCCCACTGTTTTTAAGCTTCGTGGCTGCAACACACTGTTTAAAATGTTGCAGTTTGGGCTCCTTCATAGGCAAGGCATTACTATGCACCATGGGTCAGAAATGATAGAAGCAAGCCCTACACCTACTGTGGAATTTGTTTTCACACTCCAAGCAGGATGTAAGGGATTAGACCCCATCCTGGGTTTGCCATTCATGATGAATTTATCCCCGATGGGGTCCTCAGGAACAGGGCTATATAGTCAGCAGACCACAGCCCTGGACCTGTATAGCACCCAATGGCTAACTCAACATGATGCACTACAGGAGCACCCATCCAAGAGCCTGAAGTGACATTACAGTGGCATCTTTATTCTGGCAAGGTACAGTTATGGTCCTCCAAGGCTCAGCCAAAGAATCAACTAATTCTGATGTTCTTGGAAGTTGGGATGTTCCTATTCTACATTGAAGAGTGTAGGATCTAGGATGTGGGTTCTTTTAAAAAGGTATACTATTTTTTGTGTATGCTTTTATTGTGCATCAATAAATATTTTGTATAAAACAGCTGATTGCGGGTCTATATAAAAATGTTCCCTTTGTATGTTTTCTTTTTCAGTATAGTGTTATTTAGTACCCATGCTAGCCCATTAACAGTAGATTTCTTAGAAAGAAAATAGTGTTTGACAATTTGTTCTACTGTGGGCTCTGGATGTTAGAGTTACTAAGGACACTAGCAAAAAAGTGAATTATAGGGTACAGGGTTATACAGGAGATGTCCCTACACTTTGCTAGTGTCCAGTCTCCTGAAGGTAGCTGCGTATAACCCATGGTTAAAGACTAAACCATGATACTGATACTGTGCCCTGTACTGTATGTGCAACTAAGCTCGAAAGAGCAGGGCCCTCGATCCCCTCATGTTTTGCATTGTATTGGTATTGCTCTGTCACATGTTCTGTCTCCCTTTGTAATGTACAGCGCTGAGCGAACTATTGGCGCTTTATAAATACTGTATAATAATAATAATAACTAAGAAATATTTTTTTCACTATCAATTGGGATTAATCGTTTTTTATACTTTTCATAAATTTTCAAACATTTCTAAACTTCTGTTTTCATTTGTCATTATGGGGTACTGTGTGTAGATTCATGAAAAAAAAAAAATAATTTAAACAACTGTAGTATCAGGCTGCAACATAACAAAATTAAAAAAAATGAAAGGGGTCTGAATACTCAATGAATGCCCTGTATATCCGCCATAATGTCCCCATCTGGATTCCTTCAGAAAATATTTAGTAAAAATAAAATTCCTACTTGGGGATCTTATTTGGAAAGGAAGGAAGTCTAGGATCAGGTTGGAAGCTCTTCAATTGCAAAAAGATGGCGGAGGACTGGGGGTTCCTTACCGAAGTTATATTTTCTGGCCTCCCAAATTCAGCAAATTGCTGGGTGGAAAACATTACATGTACAAGATCCCATTCAAAGAATATTCTCATCTCAAATGTCACAAGACCCCCTAGTTTTTTTGCAGGAAGCTGGGCACTTTCAATCTAAGCAGAGATCCCACCTTTTCACTGAACCGCAAAACCTGGAAAGCTGCTCTGAACACTTTGGTTATCCACCAGTCCTGCTACCCCCTAGTCCCCAGTGTCTGCAATCCCTCTCTGCCAATCCCTCCACTGGCTTCCACTCACCCAACAAATTAATTATCAACAATGTACAAAGCCATTCACACCTCTAGCTACATCACTAACCTGGTCTCAATAAACCAAGTAGTTTTCTTCATTCCTTCCAAGACCTCCTGCTCTCTTGCTCCCTTGTCACCTCCTCCCACACTAGTCTCCAGGACTTCTCTCAAGAATCTCCCAACCTATGTTACTCCTTACCTAAATCTGTCCGACTATCTCCTAACCCGTCCATCTTTAGACAATCCCTGAAAACCCCTCTCTTTAAAGAAGCCTATTCTGCTTCTAACTAATACACTGTGTTTATACTTTCTACATCAGCTCCCCCACAGATCCCCCAGAGTTATTACCTTTTGTATCACTTGACCCTCCCTCTTAGATTGTAAGCTCGAATAGGTAGGGCCTCTGATTTCTCCTGTACCAAATTGTATTGTAACTGTAATATCTGCCTTCATTTTGTAAAGCACTGCGCAATCTGTTGGCGCTATATAAATCCTGAATAATAATAATAATAAATGCCCATATGGGACAATCCCAGTTATCCAGAACTAGTCAAATTAAATGATTTTGACCAGCAGAAGAAAGGCGGCATAATTCGGCATCAATTTTATGAAAAGGACATGTTGTTGTTGTTTCAGTCTCTCGTCGATTGATACCAACTCTCACAAATCATTATTTCAATACCTACATCTTCACCATGTCCTACATAACGAACTATGCTTAATCCCAATGCAGGGGCATAGATAAGGGTGGGTAGGGAGTCAGGGGGGTTCAACCCCCTCCAGAGCATCCATCAAAGGAGCAGCAGTTAGGCTAGCGTAGCCTTTCAGCTGATGGAGGCACACATCCTTTGTGCTCCATGCTGCATAATAAACAGCCTCTGGGACACAGGAGATCCCAGGTGATGTTAGAACTCAGAAGGAATGGACTTATGAGATAGCTTCTGCTACCTATGGGCTGAGCAGATGGAGGGGTGGAGCAGTCTGTAGCCTACAGGCTGCCCCACCGTGCCTCCTCAACCAATGGGTACACATAGTTCTATGTCCATCACTGCAGCTAAATCTTCATCCCGCAGCTTCCTGTGTTAGTGCAGGATGGAGTGGGTCGGAGTGGCGGCTGTGATGAGGGGAGAAGACTGCTGCAAAGGTCTGGATCTTGGGGGGTGCTGTGCCCCACCCTTAATATCAATTGTGACCCCCCCCCCCCCAAGGACCTGGGGCCGCCGGACCCTATTAGATCAGCAGTAGGATTGAGTATGGATAGTAACGGCACCTGCTTGTGTCTCCTGTGAGTTGATCCAGATATTGATGCTGCAACTTTTTGTTTTTGCTTCTTTACAAAGATACTGCTGTCAGATATGAAGGGAATAAGCAGTGCAGAGCAGAGGACTTCTACTTGGATCTGGAGTGTCATAGGACACAGTCAACTAGGTTTGGGAGGGAGGAATTCCTCTGCCTCTCTGCTGTGCTGTATCTGAGGTCTGATAGGTGTACCAGGGAGTGAGAATTCATGTCTAAATGAAATGTCTTGTCGGCAGGGAGGGTTGGTTTGGAGGAGGGAAGTTTCTTGTGGGAATTTTACTGGGGGAATTGCCTTTGGAAGGGGGTTTGCTTTAGGGGAAGGAATCTTTGTGCGAGGAGTGTTTCTTAGTTAGGAGGTTGCTTATGGGTTTATTATTTAAGGGGAAGTGGGGGATCTTTTCTGGGGGCTTCCTTAGGAGAAGATTCTTGCTAGGGTCAGATCTTTGCTTGGGACAGAATTTCCCCAGTAGATGTAAAAGAAAAACAGGGATCTGTTAGAAGTGCCTGTGCCCTGTTTATAACAGTCATTGTAATACCACCTATATTCCTGTCCTTTTTACTACTTGTGTAGTATAGGTTTCAGCTTACTGTCACCATGTTGAAAAAGACAGGAATAAGGATGGCATTACAATGATTGTTTTTAGGCTGGGTTTACACTAGCCAAAGCTCTGAAAAGAGATCCGCGGTGGATCACTTTTCAGAGTTCAGCTAAGCAGCTGCTGTAATGTGTTCAGGAGGCAGTCCTGTTGCCCCCTAAATGCCTTTTTTAATGCAGTTTATAAATGGTGCTAATGCGTTATAACCACAAGCTAAGTTTTTGGCTCACAGTTGTGGCGCAGCAACCCATTCACTTAAATGGATGAATTTGATAGTCAACATACCACGTTAAATTTTCGACAGCCGCAATACAAACCGTCACGGCCACAGCATGTAAACAGCCTTCTCCAGCTGTAATTTAGACTTTAGTTGGGTGACCAGGGGGCAGTAAAACTGGAGCTCAGTCACCTGTTTTTACTACCCCCAGACAACCCATGTGAAAGAGGCCTTAAAAGGGCAAAATTAAGTGCAAGCACTGACCCTTTAAAGACCAGCAGATGACCATGCCTTAAGTACTTTATAATCTCCTGACCTCTGTAAATTGCATATTCCAGACCTCTGCACTTTCTGTGTTACGCACTTATGGGTCCTGAACTCTGTACATTACACACACACCTGACACCTGCACTCTATACATTACACACGTCTAATCCCTTCACTAAGTTTTAAGCCCCTCCCACTGTTATCACAAGTTTTTCTCATCCACACGCCACTTCATAATTTTCCTCTGGATGCCCAAGAGCGGACCGTGAAGGAAGTCTCTACAGAGCCCCAATGATTTCTAATGGTGGCCCTTACATAGTTAGTCTGGCTGAAAAAAGACAAAAATCCATCCAGATCAACCATTAAAAAAAAAAAGTTATAATCCTATACCCACAGTTGATCCAGAGGAAGGCAAAAAACCCAGCAAAGCATCATCCAATTTGCTCCTGCAGGGAAAAAAATTCCTTCCTGATCCCCCGAGAGGCAATCGGAAATTCCCTGGATCAATTTTACCTATAAATGTTAGTATCCAGTTATATTCTGTGTATCTAAGAACGAATCCAAGCCTTTTTTAAAGCAATCCACTGAGCTGGCCAGAACCAACTCTTGAGGGAATCTATTCCACATTTTCACAGCTCTCACTGTGAAGAAAGCTTTCCGTGTTTGGAGATTACATTTCTTTCCCTCCAGACGTAAAGAGTGTCCCCTTGTCCTCAGTGTAGAGCTATTCACCCTTATGTCATCACAGAGTTCACTATATGAACCACTGATGTATTTATACATGTTTTTTTTTTTTTTATTCAAATATTTATTAAATTTTCACATTTATAATTACATATAAAAAGAGAAAGGAAAAAAAAAAAAAGAAAAAAAAACAGGGGAACATGAAAGAAGAGCATAATGCATTTCATCTACATTCTCATATAATATTTTTACTCTTATTTTCTTTCTGTTACCTCCTTTTTCTTCCTTTCCCTTCCCTCTACCCTTATGCCCTACCCCATCCCTCCTCCCTCCCACTCTGCATTTTTCTCTTACTTCCATCTATATAAAATTAAGAATCTTCTCCTGGCATTTCTTCATATATATTCCTATGGTGTACAAAATCTTCCCATTTTTCCCATCTCCTGTTATATATCTCCATCTTATCTTCCTGGGTATAGTATAGTTTCTCCATCCTACTAATCTGATTTACTCTTTCTACCCAATCCTTCTCTTTCGGAACTTCCAAGCTATGCCAGAATTTGGGTATCAACCCCTTCGCTGCGTTCACAAAGTACCATATACCCGAGTTTTTATATTTATTCACTGGTAAATCTGTTTTATGTAGTAAACACACTTGTGGGTCTAATCCTATCTTTATTCCTGAGATTTTCTCAATTAAGTTGACTGTTATCTTCCAAAAATTTTGTATCCTTGGGCACTCCCACCAGATGTGAAACCATGTACCAATCTTTCCACAACCACGCCAACACTCTTGTGTTTTCTCTATATCTATTTTGTGCTCTAGAATTGGTGTAATGTGCCATCTTACTAAACTTTTATAGTTTACCTCCACCTCTCTCATACTAGTGTTCTCGTGCGTGAGTCTATATATCTTCCTCTGTTTATCCTCATCTATCTCCACTCCTAAATCCCTTTCCCATTTTTCTATATAGCTTGGTTTTAATTCCGTAGCTAACTCGGTAAGAATTTTATAAATTTTTGCCGTGCCCCGTTTTCCGTCTCCCCGTGATTCCAGTAACCTCTCAAACATGTTCCACTCCTTTCTCCCTCTTATGGGTTTCGGAAGACTCTCAACAAAGTGATTTAATTGGTGATATTTCCACTCATCAATCTTAATAAAAAGTTCCCTTCCACTCTTTTTTAAGTCTTTCAATGTTTTCAACTTCTTTCCGTCCATAATATCCCTTAGTTGAATGTCTTCCTTTTTAATCCATTTTCCCATACTCCCTTCAATACCTGGTGGGAAGTATTCTATATTCCTTAGTGACATTAATTGTGAATTAAAATCCCAGTGCATATACTTGTGTAAATTATCCCAAACCCTTAAAACGTTCAATGTAAACACGCTCGTGGTTTCTTTTAAACCTCTATATTGTGTTGGTGCCCATATGTTTCTACTCAGGTCAACTCCGCTCAAGTCATTCTCTATCTTTACCCATCTTTTCCCCCTTTTATTGTGTGTCCAATCATAAATTCTTGCTAAAACTACAGCATTATAGTATCTCCCAAAGTCTGGCACTCCCAGTCCCCCTCTCTCTTTTCGTCTACTTATCAAATCATACGATATTCTAGGTTTTTTATTTTTCCATATAAATTTTGTTATCATCCTTTTAATTTCTTTAAAAAATGCTTCTGGGAGTTTTATTGGGATCATTTGATATTTATACAAAACTTTGGGTACAATTATCATTTTTATCAGATTTATTCGTCCTAACCAGGAGGGGATTCCTCCTCCCAATTTCTTCAGTTCCTCCTTAATCTCGTTTAAAAGGGAAATATAATTTAATTTATACAATTTTGAATATGAAGCAGAAAGTTTGACTCCTAAATATTTTATCTCTCTATCTCTCCATGTAAAAGGGAATTCTTTTTTTATCTTTTCTTTCTCACCATTCGGGAGATTTATATTCAAGATCTCAGTTTTTGTCAGGTTGATTTTTAGGTTTGATATTTCTCCATATTCCTTTAAGCTTTTCATTAAATTCGGGAGTGTTATCCTAGGATTACCCACATAGAACAACAGATCGTCTGCAAAAGCTGCCACCTTATGTTCCGTTTCCCCTATTTGTATTCCCTTTATATCTGCATTCCTCCTAATTGTTTCTAGTAAGGGTTCCAATGTTAACACATACAACAAAGGGGACAGTGGACATCCCTGTCTAGTGCCATTTGACATCCTTATAGGTGCCGATTTTTCACCATTGACCAAAATAACCGCGGATGGCATTTTATACAATTTTCCTATCCATTCCCTCATTCTACTACCTACCCCCATGATCTCTAGGGTGTCCATCATAAAGCTCCAGTTTACTCTATCAAAAGCTTTTTCAGCGTCGATCGAGAGAATCACTGCCGGGGTTTTCCCTTTCTTAGCTTTCTGGATCAACAACAGAGTTCTAATTCCGTTATCTCTACCCTCCCTCCCTGACACAAAGCCAACCTGATCTCCCTGGATCCATTCTGGCATTAAGTCTTTGATCCTATTTGCTAAGACCTTCGCATATAACTTTGTATCTACATTTAGGAGTGCAATTGGCCTATAACTTGAACATTGAGTAGGATCCTTCCCTTCCTTGTGTATAAGTGTTACATGAGCTTGTAGGGATTCCTGTCTAATCTCCATTTCTCCCCCCAGGGCATTCATATATTCCTTCAACTTTGGTATCAATAGTTCACTATATTTTTTATAGTACCTCACGGTGTATCCGTCCGGGCCAGGACTTTTCCCCACCTTAGTGTCTTTTAGTGCTATTTTTATTTCCTCCTGTGTGATTTCTAATTCCAGGGATTTCAATAGATCTTTATCTATCCTTGGTAGTTCTGCATTTTTTAGATATGCCTTTCTTTTTTCTCTATTCTCATTTTCACTATTATTTACTAAGTTTTGAGACTTAATATTATACAACTTATTGTAATACTCCTCAAACACCTTCCCAATCTCTTTAGTAGAGTGAGCCATTTCTCCCTTGGGGTTTCTTATTTTTTCTATGTAATTTCTAGTTTTCTTTTTTCTCAGGGCCTTCATTATATATTTTCCTGGACGATCTCCCCATCTGTACCTCTCCACTGCAACTTTATTAAGTACTCTCCTCATCTCTTCTTCCATTAATATCTCCAATTCTTTCTTCTTTCCTATTATCTTCTGTCTTATCTCACATGTTATTCTGTTTTTATGGATCTGTTCCAGGTCATTTATATCTTTTAAGAGCCCTGTCATTTTCTTACTCCTTTCTCTTTTCTTTTTTGCTCCTAACGCAATCAATATACCCCTAATATATACCTTATGGGACTCCCAGACAGTGGCCATTGAAACATCTCCTGTTTCATTCTCCTGAAAATATCTTTCCATTTCCCGTCTGATCTGCTGATCGATCTCTTGATCTAATAGAAGGGCCTCGTTTAATCTCCATCCCACCCCCCTTGTCAGTTGTCTCCCCCATCTCACCTTCATTATAACTGGGGCATGGTCTGAGAGAGTCATTGTCTCTATTTCTACTTTGGCCACCCTCTCGATAAGTTGATGTTCTACCATTATATAGTCCAGTCTTGAATAAATCTCGTGTGCATTAGAGAAGAAAGTATAGTCTTTTTCCTTTCCATGCATTATCCTCCATATATCCACTAGTTGCCCTTCATATATCTCCTTCTTCAAAGTCTTCATAGACCTACCTCCCTCTCGTTGCACACGAGATGTTGTATCCATCTGTGGATCTAGACATAAATTCAAGTCTCCCGCCATTATCAGTCTTCCCTTTTTAAAGTCCCTCAATTTTCTTAATATCCCTTTCAGGTATACCTCCGGTCTCTTATTTGGGCAATAAATATTCGCCACTGTACACTCTATTTCCTGTAATCTGCCCCTCAGAAACAAGAATCTCCCCTCAGGATCTGTCTCTCTCTCTTCCACCTCCCACCTTACGTTTTTAGCGAACCCAATTGCCACCCCTTTGGCTCTCTTAATTGGGGAGTCTGCATAAAACCATGTTGGATAGTTTCTAGTATTTAATTTGATATTTGACTTAATCTCAAAATGCGTCTCCTGTAAAAAAACTACCGAGGCTTCTCTGTGTTGTAACTCCTTAAATAGCTTAAATCTCTTCCCAGGACTATTCAACCCTTTTACATTATATGTTATAAATTTTATATCTTCCATAATTCTTGAGTACATCTCGTCCCTATGCAGAGTATTTTTAAAACCTTCCCCCTATACCATCTTTTACCTCCTCCCCCCCCCTTACCCTCCCTCTTCACCTCCCCCCTCCCCTGGCCCTCCCTCCTCCCTCCCCCCTCGAACCCCCCCCTCCCATCAGGCCTATTTTTTACCATCTAATCCTTTGTGAGCTTACTGTCACATTTGGATCTTGGCCCTGAGGTTGAACTCTAACCTTGTACGGTTCACCGTCCCTCCATTTCCCTCAATGTTCCCCTTTCTATCCCTTCTTTATTCTTTCTTCTAATTTGCTGCCATTGCTCTTTTCCCTCGACGTTTTCCCCTCCCTCAACCTCCCAACCTGGAACCTCTACTTTTTGAATGTTAAGTTTGTCAAAAAAGTCTCTCAAATCCTCAGGAAATCTCAGGTGTGCAGTAACTCCATTCTTCCATCCGATTAGACACATTGAGCCGCTCCATCTATACTGTATGTTTTGTTTTTTCATCTGTTCTATTAAGGGTCTCAGTGATCTCTTTCTCCATAATGTCTCAGGTGTCAAGTCTGCAAAGATTTGTATATTTTTCCCTTCATACTCAATATTATATCTTCCTTTTGTCTTCTTCCATATTTCTTCTCTCTCTCCAATTTTATTAAATTGAACCACTACATCTCTCGGTCTCTCTTCCGCCCGATCTCGTTGGGCCTTTCCTGATCTATATATATTGTCCAATATGCATGTCTCTGTTCTAGGTCTACCCATAATGGAGTTTAAGATTTTTTGTATCGTCTCTCTTAATTCTTTATCTTGTATAAGCTCTGGAATTCCTTTTATCCTGAGATTTTTTTTCCTGTGTATGTTACCTTGTATCTCCAGTTTATATCCCAGTTTTTTTTGTTCTTGCCTAATCTCTAGTATCTGATTATTCAGTTCAGAAAGAGTTTGAGCATGTTTATTGATTTTTTCTTCTGTATCTTCTACTCTAGTCAAGAGATGTCCCAGATCTTTCCGAATAATTCCCATTTCCTGTTTAATTGATTTTTCCAAATTTTTAAACATTTCCGCCATTTCCTTTTTATTTGGGATTTGTAGTTCTCCTTCATTTTCCTTTGACTCTATTTCTCCTGATATTTGTTGATTATTATCCATTTCTACTGGAGATCTGGCGCTTTTATCCATACTGTTCTCCATTATACTTTTTTCACCTGCCCCCTGAGTTCTTTCTGGGGTCACATTACCTTGAGATGTAAATTTTCTAATTGTTCCTGATTGGGCGTGTTTAGGGGCATTCCCTTTACTATTTTTGCTCTTCATATTTTTAACTGTATCCGAGTTCTCTTTTTAAACTTTAAGATATATACTGATAATAAGTCCTTTAGGTAAATTCTACTTTCTTCAAGCTATTTGGTGGTTCCCCCTTTTTCTCTATATATATTTCTTCTGCCACACCAAGAAGCTATCCATAAACAGATTTAATATATAATCCAGATAGTCTCACTCACCCTCCTTCCCGCTGCTTCGTTCCAGTGAGGCTGTCAGCATTCTGGTGTGGCTCTGCTCCTTTTCCCTTCAGCTCAGGAGGGGAGGGGGGGGAGAGGGGTTAGAAGAGGAGGGGGGGGAGAGGTGAAGGGGGGGTTTTCCGAGGCTCTTTTCTTCTCTCTCTCTCCGTTTCTCTCGTGGGTACCGACGGTCATGTAAATCTCTCTGCCCGAGCGGCTTCAGTTTCAAAGGAAGCCAGCCGTTTCTCTCTCCCTCCTCTTCTGTTGGGTCGGAAAGCCGGGGTCTCCCTCTGCTTCAGGAAGCCGGCCGGCTTCTCCGTCTCCCAGTACTGCCCTTCGGCGGGTCACGTGACCACCTCCCGTCACCCGCACTCCCAGCAGTCAGAGGTGAGAGATTCCCAGCCGTCTCACCGTCCAGAACTCCCGCAGCTCCGTCTCCTCCACTTCACTCTCAGGACCCCCCCTCTGCCGTAAGATCTCAGGCGGGGAGTTTAGCAGCTTCCATGGGGAACGTCAAGGGAAGGAGGGCGGTTATCCTGCGGAGAGCGCTCACATCGCTCTCTCTCACACCGCCACGATTAGGCTCCTCCTCGAACCGTATTTATACATGTTGATCATATCTTCTCAAGAGAGAATAAATTCAGTTCCTCTCATCTTTGCTCATAGCCGAGCTCCTCCATGCCTCTTATCAGTTTGGTTGCCCTTCTCTGTACTTTCTCAAGTTTCCCAATGTTCTTTTTGTGAATTGCTGCCCAAAACTGAACTGCATATTCCAGATGAGGTGTTACTAATGATTTGTACAGGGGTAAAATTATATCTCTCTCTCTGATAGAACACTGCAGTGGGAGAGGAGAACTCATTCACTGCATTGGCAGCTTGATTTGGCCCCTCCCACTGGCAAGGGGAAAGAGCATGGGGCAGTTTGAGGCAGTAGAGGTTATTGATGGGACCCAGGGGTGGGAGAGAATGCTGGCAAGAGCCTGCAGAGACATCCAGCATGGACTAGGGAGCAAGTGGCCTGCAGTACAGGAGAAGTAGTACTGCTGTACTCCTAATTCTGCCACACCCAGCATTTGTCACAACATTGCCGTCGTGCTGCCTAATTTTTGTCCTCTGGGTACTCATGCCTGAACCTCCACCCCCCCCCCAGGAAAAAAAAATTATCTACGGCCCTGCCCCGATGGTTTATAACCATTCCGTAATTCTCAAAATGGTGCCTAAACTTAATTGAACAAGCTGAATTTAGAAGCGGATTGGCTACCATGCACAGCTGCACCAGATTTTGCACTCTCCGGTTTTAGTAAAGCACCCCCGGGGTGTACTATAGCCTTCAAAACTGTAATCCTGTCCTCCCACCTTTTTAAAATGGTGTAATACAGTCAATGCCATATTAGGGAGAGAAAAAATTACCTATGAAACAGGGGTTACCCAAATAAAAAAAAAAATATGGTAAGCCCCTTGCCCATCGTCTCCTATACTACCAAATTTGTCAAATTTACAATCATGGCCAAAAATATTGGCACCTCTGACTTTGTCAGATAATGCCCCACTTTGCACAAAAAACTGTTGCAATTACAAATGTTTAGGCATTCTCATTTTATTTCTTTTGTTTGTATTGGTATAACGCAAAAAAGTGGAGAAATAAAAAACCAAATTGACACAGTCCATGCAAAATCCCAAATATGGACCAAACAAAATTATTGGCACCCTCAATTTAATATTTGGTAGCACACCCTTGAAAAAATATAACTAAAATCAAATCACTTCCTGCAAACATCAATGAGTATCTTACACCTCTCTAGGTCCACTTGGACCACTCTTCTTTTCCCAACTGCTGTTTT
The DNA here is from genome assembly GCF_062004578.1 of Staurois parvus. Lineage (NCBI taxonomy): Eukaryota > Metazoa > Chordata > Amphibia > Anura > Ranidae > Staurois > Staurois parvus. The sequence continues at coordinate 969,673 of NW_028317872.1, read as the reverse complement.
GGGATCTCTCCACAGGTGCTCTGTGGGATTGAGATCTAGACTCATTGCTGACCAGTTCAGTACACTACAGCATTTTGTCATAAACCATTTCTGGAAGCTTTTTGGTGTGTGCTTTGGGTCATTGTTCTGCTATAAGATCCAGGACCTCTGACATAGCTGTCTGACACTGGACCCTACATTGCACTCTAGAATTCTTTGGTAGTCTTCAGATTTCATAATACCATGCATATGGTCAAGACATCCAGTGCATGAAGCAACAAAGCAACCCCAAAACATCAGTGAACTTCCACCATGTTTGACTTTATTCTTCTCTTTAAAAGCCTCATTACTTTTTCTGAAAACAGAAGGATGATGGGCTTTACCAAAAATCTGTAATTTTGTTTAGTCTATCCACAGCACATTCTCCCAAAAGGATTTTGGCTTCTTCAGATAAGTTTTAGCAAACTCCAGTCTTGCTTTTTATGTTTTCCCACTGTTGTCAACAGTAGGGTACTCCTGGGTCTCCTACCATAGAATCCCCTATTTAGATTTCGATGTATAGTGTGAGCTGACACAGTTGGACAAAGTTGTACCCAGTGCCTGAAAATCTGCTTGAATTTGTCTGGAAGTTGATCAAGGTTCTTTATCCACTATTCGAACAATCCTTTGTTGCAATCTTTGATCAATTTTTCTCTTTCGTCCACGTCCAGGGAGATTAGCTACAGTGACATGGGCTGGGAATTTATTGACAATGTTGTGTACAGTAGGCACAGGAACATTTAGATCTATTAATACAGATGAGTTTAATTGTAAATTACAGGAGCATCAGAAACTTGGATTGCAATTATTTTTTACAATTTTGAGAACGTGCCAATAATTTTGTACAGTCTGTTTTTGGAGATTTGTGTGGAAGTGTTAGATCTGGCTTTTTGTATCTCCACTTTTTTGTGTCATACCAATACAAAAAAAGGAAATAAACATGAGAATGTCTAAACATTTGTAATTGCAACAATTTTCTGTGCAAAGTGGTGTATTGTCTGACAGAAATGGAGGGGTGCCAAGATTTTTGGCTATGACTATTTATTGTGAGAGCGGTTTGTATTCATCGTCAAGCCTATGTTTCTGTATTTTGGTCTCTTTTTTTTACTGGTTCACAGTCCAGTTTTAAATGTTATACTGTGTACAAACTACTTTTCTACCTATGTTACTGTAAACTGTGGTATTTGCGTGCAATTATGATGTCTCTGAGCACCTATGTTTTGAACAAGGAATGAAACTTGTGTTGCTGCTACTCTGAATGATTCAAAGGTTTATCTTTGTGTTTTGTGAACTACACAAAAACTCAACAAATACTACCCAATTAAAAAAAAAAAGAAACCTTTTAATTCTTTGCTGTGCCTGGGAAAATATTTCCCCACATTCTATCCCAAATTACTAGGTGTCACTGGAGCAAGGAGGAACATCACCCAATGAAGACTTAGAATAAAACCTAACAGAGGATTTCTCACTTCTAATAAAAAAAAAAAAAAAAAAGTTTTCACTGCAGCTCTAGAAGCATCTAGTAAGGAATTCAAGAGTTGAGCGTAAATGGCAAACCATACCTTGGACTTAAACTGTTCATGATGCAAATTTAGTGCTTCATACTTTTCCTGGACTTCAGTTAATCTCTTCTCACCGCTACAGCCAACAGACTGAGCCTAAAAATAAAGTCAAACTGTATGTTCATGGCTATATTATAAAAGTAACTAAAAATCAATGTATTTCATCTAAGAAAACGTGTGATAATATACAAGAGAGGCCTGCCCGTCAAAGTACGCTATTGATACATCTCAGTACGGATCAGTGGCTGCAGAAAAAATTTGCAGGTGCCAGACTACTATACCCTTGATCCACTGATTGTGGTTACACTTTCCAGGCTCCTATGAAAAAGAAATACCTTAACTTTTTTTAAATAATATGGGTGTATTTATATATTTTTTCAAAAAGACTTAGCCTCTGTAGTACTGAGTGTCCATTCTCTCCTCCTCCCCCCAGGTCATGAAGTTAAAATGATCAAAAGGGAAGAAAAAAAAACCCCAAAAACCTTAAGTATCTGGTTTCAATACTCTTCAGAGATCTTCCCCAGTCACAGACGACTGATGAGAGGTGTGCACAGTGCAGGGAGGACAGTGCAGTGGGTGTGGAGGTGACCCACTGGTGATGAATGCAGAACACAGAGCTCTGCAACCCTGATCACTGGACTGTTATAATTTGATATCATGCAGATCACTATTTCACTAATATCCTCTCTATGGATGTGGGAGGTGTGCTATAGTACTGGAATACCATTCATTTGTCAAGTAGAAATGACTGGTTCATAAGTGTTGGACATTGGTTTAATATTTTACACACATATGGTTTGTATATTTGATGCACAGAAGTTGCGATTTACACATTAACACATTCATATCACCTTACGTAGAAAGGAGATGTATTGTAGTACACCAATTATTGGAAAATTATTGATGCATTGTTTTATTTGGCAAGTTGGTTTCACAAACAGGAGTAGTGGTATAATACTATTCAACTTTCACTCCGAGAATGGGGGAGATGTTTTGTAGTACACTAATATTGATCATTTTGATTTGTTGTATTGACCATTTGTTAAGGTGTTTTTTTACAAATAGGAGTAGGATTGGCAGCAGAGCTCTATTTTACAATTCCTCGTCTCTAGCTGGTATGCCCCATGCAGAAGTTGTCTGTCAAATTATGTTTTAATCCTTATGATAGAGGTTAGTTTTCAGATCAAACAACTGTAAAATGAGTCAGTGCTTTAAATCCAGTTGATACCTCAGTGAACCTCTCATAAATCAAGATTCCAAAAGCTACATAAGGATAACGTTACCCAGGAGAAATATCTTAAAAAGAAAAACTGAAAAAATTCAAATGCCAACAGGTAGGGTTTTTATGACAGAAAATACCTTATTAGTCTCTTCTGTCATAAACTCGTCTACCTGCCTGTCAGCCCATGCACATCTCAGCATACATTTACAGAGCTGCTCTGTGCTGTAGTGACTACCATGCGTATGCATGGGAGCGATGTCATAGCAGCCCAGAAATTCAAGCAGCTGAAGAGGGTGAATCCGGAAGAAAGACCAGGAGAATGTGAAAGCACCATGACCAGCAAGAGAGCTGACAGCAGTGCATACTGGCACATTTTAGCATAAACCTTTAGGCTGATCTTTATAAAAAAAAAAAAAAAAAGTGGGGTTTTATTCTGCCTTAAGCTTCTAATAGCCAAATAATGTGGGAATGTTGTCATCAAAAAAGCCAGCTTGAGTTTTGAGGTACAGTATATGGCAGATACAGCATGCAAGTGTAGAGCAGAATCAGAACCCCACGGTCCACAGAGTAATGTACAATATGGATATTACTGAGCAAATAATAAAAGTCTGTTAGGTGGCCAACTGATGATATGCAACAACAGGCCTTTCACATATCGTTCTGGTGATTGCAGATCATGTTCAAATGGTATATAGAGCACATATGCCTACATGCAACATACAATTGAATATGGTATGAAAAAGGGGTCACCACATGGCTGGATCTAATACAGACATAAGTACTGCAAGGTGTTGTGCATCCATACCTTAGGACTTGTTTAGGCTTTCAAACTTTTTTTTTTTTTTTTTTTTTTAAGTTTTGATACATTTGGAATATCCATGCTCTCTTAATTCCTTCTTTTTCGACAGTGCAATTCTGTAAGAGTCACTGACCTTCTGCAAGTCTAAAGAAAGATTTTGAATGAAGTTTTGCAGTTCCTGCTGCCTCTGTTCCAGTTCTGTAATCTTTATTTCTGCACCCTCCTGAGCTGCCGTCAGCTCTGTCCTATATCACAAGATAGAAAACAATACTTAATCTTGTTAGCATATATTGATATTACAAATGTTGTAGGACATTAGGTATCATCTAGCAGGGCTATTTTTAAATAGACAGTTAAATTCTAAACTCAACTTGAAGTCCCCAACGAACAAGGACAAAAATCTTTAAGCATTCAAGTTGCATGAATGGAAATGCTGTGTTGCCCCTAGTAGCAGAGAAGCTATCTATTTCAGAGGTCAGTGAAAAAAAAAAAAACCCAGATTGGTTGCTATGAAACAAGAGGCCTACAAAAACTTTTTTTTTTCAAAATAGAAAAGCTTAGACTGTTGAGTAAAAAAATATGAAAACATGTTAAAACTGTTTGCATAAGTGAAATGACTAAAAAAAACAATTATACCCTAAGGGTGCTTTCACACTGCCCCACTGTGCTTTGACCACAGTGTAATGTACTTGTGGTTTTGGTGCAGGTTCGCTGACATTTTCTGAAAGCAATCCAAAACAGCAGGACATAATAGAGGTCCATGGCAAAGTGCAGCTAACCTGCTCCAAAACCGTGAGTACACTGTGCGGCATCCATGCTGTGGCAAAAGCACAGCAGGGAAGTGCGAGAGCTCCCTAAATTGTTCATGGACGACACTTTAAAAACTTTTATAGCACATGACTAAAAATAAAACACCATAAATAACGGCCCTGGAATTATTTCGCTCACTCTGGCATCTGCAGCGATAACCAATAATAGTGGCACATATAACATTTTTATAGCTTCGCTCCGAGCATGTTTATTTAAATGCATGTTTGGAGAGGGTCCTGTAAATTTTTTTGTTTACTAGAATTTTCTCTCTCTCTCTGTGTATGTGTGTGTGTATATATATATATATATATATATATATATATATATATATATATATATATATATATATATATATCCATTTCTATCAACTGGTAATGGCAGCGATAGACCATGCACAAGACAAGGACAGTCCATATCCATAGTTTTTCCTACTTTTTTATTCAGCAAAACAGTAAACACAGTTTTCAATGCAGGAGGGCTTTGTTCAAATCAATAGCATAAAGCAAACAAAATAATTTCTGATTCTGGTGCCTGATGTTGAACGCTGAATTTCCAGCCCACCACTAAACTGCACCAATTTTAAACAGCCTGGGAGAACTTCTGACAGGATCGGAATCAGTTGGACATCCAGCGCTGGTTAGAATTGCCTGGAGAGACAGCTTGTGAAAATTGTTTCATTGTGACTACAAGAAATAAAGAGGCAATTTGCATGTTGTGTTCTGAATAAAATGCTACTGAATCATTCACTAGTCAAATATGGTCCTCTGCACAAGAGTTAAGTTCTACTTCTCACACCGTAGACTCTCAGCCATACCCACCTTATATTTTTTATATATATATATATATATAATATATACCACCTTATATATAGGGATATTCTTGTGAATACCCCTGGAAAATGTTGGATCTACTACATTTTCAGATTCATACTCAGATGGTGAGAGTGATCAAGTGGCTGGTCTTGACTTTGCCGCAGCAAATTCCTTTGTTAAGGCAGTTATGCACACACTACTAAGGGACGATACAGTTAAGAACCAACTGAAGAAGAGGAAGCTCCACCCAAAAGTGGAGCTCCACTCAAAAGGGTAATTTCTGTTTTAAGGGCCTCATCCCCTGCTCCCAGTTAAGGATTGGCACCTTTGGGGAGTGGGTACCTGATTTTGATAGGTAGCCACTTCTGCTTCCGATCACCTAGGCGGTCACAGTGGAAGTTGTCCTCCCCCCTCCTTGGGACATGTGACAAAGCGCTACTCGCATATGTGCAGTGGGCACCCGGGTGTGAAGCTGCAAGCTGTCACATCAAGGTGCCCACACTTAAGATGCCAGCTCTGGGAAAAGAGGACGACCGGTGAAACCGGCTGCAGTGAGCACACTGCTGGATAGTGGGACAAGTGAGCAGTCTTTGTAGCTGCTGACTTTTAATATTTTACGTTTTGACTGGAGCTACACTTTAAGAACATATGAAAAGAGATTTGTGGCTTCCCAATGATTGATATAATTAGGAAAATTATCTCTGATGAGTAGGGCAATTTAAATAAGAAATTTTTGTTTTATAATCAATTCTTGAAATTATAACTATTCAAGAAGAAAGACATTAAATATCTTGAAGAGCCTCCTGTTGGTGATGCAGACATAATGGCCCTGATTTACTATTGGGTGTGGGCGCATATTCGTGGGTGAACGTCCAATTTTTATGAGCGACCGTCTACTTCTACCCCGCAACGAGATTTACTATTGAGCAGCACCCATAAGTAGACGCCCAATCGAATTTACAACAAGACACACGCCCGGAATCAGACTCACAAAGCAGACTTGCTAAGAAGCACGTCTAACACCATGAAAAATCACTGCAGAGACATGTTCACTTAGAAATTTGCTTTGCCAAATATCAGGACTTCACTTTAAACAATATCTGCTATTTCAAAAAAATTAAGAATGTGTTAAAAATAGTTTTTTTTAAAGGAAATCGACACAGTAAAAATCTAGACGCCTGTGCAGTGTCTTTGGCCGATATAACTGAGCATGTGCAGAACACATTTTAGACGTCCTCTGCAGGCGCTTGCTTTTTAGCCACTGCTCAATAGTAAATCTCAGTGTGGATTCCTCTGACAGCCGGCACTCGGTCGCGCCTACTGTGTTTAATAAACAGCACTAAGCATATCTTTATGTATTCTAATTTGATTTCCTTAGTTCTAGTGATTCTATTTTTGTTTCTTATCCTTTATAATTATTTCTGTAATGATTTTACTCATTTCGAAGGTCTAGATAATATTTATTTTGACAGCTGAATGTAAAAATAAAAGGTCCGCAATAAAAAAAAAAAAAAAAAAAAAAAAAAAAAAAAAAAAAACAGCGTGGGTCCCCCCTCTCATCCATACCAAGCCCTTCAGGTCTGGTATGGATATTAAGGGGGAACTCCACGCCGAAATTTTAAAAAAAAACAGCGTGGGGACCCCCTCAATATCCATACCAGACCCTTATCCGAGCATGCAGCCCGGCAGGTCAGGAAAGGAAAGGGGGAGGGACGAGCGAGCGCCCCCCCCTCCTGAACCATACCAGGCCACATGCCCTCAACATGGGGGGGTGCTTTGGGGCAGGGGGGGCTCCCCCCCAAAGCATCTTGTCCCCATGTCGATGAGGACAAGGGCCTCTTCCCCACAACCCTGGCCGGTGGTTGTGGGGGTCTGTGGGCGGGGGGCTTATCAGAATCTGGAAGCCCCCTTTAACAAGGGGGCCACCAGATCCCGCCCCCCCTATGTGAATGAGTCTGCGGTACATGGTCCCGCGACTCATTCACAAAAAAACAAAGTGTGGTGTAAAAAAAAACACAGTACAGGGTCTTTGACAAGTCCTTTATTAAAACAATGTCCCCCGAAGTAGATCCAACGTCAATCACGGCAGTGGCGGCAACCCGAAAAAAGAAAAAAAAAAAGTTCCGCTCATGTCGGAGGCTTCCAGTCTTGTGAAAAAAAGGCTAGCTGACATTTCTTATATAGGTATGGGGCGGGGCCAGCTGGGAACAGCAAGCACGTGACATGGGGTGGCGTCACTCAGATGATGTCCCAGGCTGGCCCCGCCCCATACCTATATAAGAACTGTCAGACTGTCTCCTGCATTCAGTTAGTTAGCCTCAGTGGAGAGACAGGGTGACATTTCTTAAATAGGTGAGGGGAGGGGATGATGTCCCCGGCTGGCCCTGCCCCATACCTATATAAGCTGGAAGCCCCCAGATCCCGGCCCCCCCCCACGTGAAGGAGTCTGTGGTACATGGTCCCGCTACTCCTTCACAAAAAAACAAAGTGTAGTGTAAAAAAAACACAGTACAGGGTCTTTGACAAGTCCTTTATTAAAATAATGTCCCCCGAAGTAGATCCAACGTCAATCACGGTGGCGGGGACCCGAAAAAAGAGAAAAAAAAAAAAGTTCCGTTCCCGTCGGAGGCTTCCAGCCTTCTGAAAAAAAGGCTACCTGGCAGTTCTTAAATAGGTTAGGGGCGGAGCCAGCTGGGGACATAATCCGAGAAACCTCGCCCCATGTGACATCAATGATGACCCCTGCCACAAAGCACCCCCCCATGTTGAGGGCATGTGGCCTGGTATGGTTCAGGAGGGGGGGCGCTCGCTCGTTCCCCCCCCCCCCTTTCCTGACCTGCCGGGCTGCATGCTCGGATAAGGGTCTGGTATGGATTTTGGGGGAATCCCCAAGCTGTTTTTTATTTAATTTCAGCGTGGAATTACCCCTTAATATCCATACCAGACCCGAAGGGCTTGGTGTGGATGGAAGGGGGGACCCCATGCCGTTTTTATTTATTATGGTGCTGGTTTTTAAATGTAATTCTCCCTTTTTTTTTCTTCACTATAGCTCAGAAATTCACCTGTCACTTCCCCCAGCTAAAAGAGAAAGTTTTCTTGGAATTTATATCCCTAAAGGAAACAATGTTTACTTTGAGTTTATTTAAAGATACAAAGTTTTCTGTAACTTCGGGGAAAGTGACTTCTAAGCTTGTGAACTATAGTGAAGAAAAAAAAAAAGGCTGGCATTTGCATTTGAAAATCGGCGCCGACATACACTTTGTATTGCGAAAAAAATTATTAACAATTGTGTAAACCGAGGCATTATTTTTAATGGATTTTCATTCATAAACCAAAAATTACGTTAACTGAGGCGTTGGTAAACCGTGGTACGCCTGTATTAGTATTGCAATACTTTGTATTGGGATACATAGAACCAACATACATCTGAATTGGCAACATAGCACAACATTTGTGTCGCATTTGAGATATCTGGCTAGTTACACTGACCTTGCCCAGTGACCTAGGATTGATTCACACCACAGAAATACAGGCAGGTTTAGTGTACAACAGCTCCGTGGATTAGTGGTTAGCACTAATATCTCACAACGCTAGGGTTGTTGGTTTGAATCCCAACCACAGCAATGAATTTTCATGATCTCTGTGTGACTACCCTAACATACATGTGCTGGTGGCAGCATCTTTGCTTTCTGTTTAAATGATCCCTAGAATGTGAATTAGAATGAGGCCTTGTCCGTTCAAACACCTTTAAAGTAGCACCTTATGTGAATGTCAAACCAGGGGATGAGATAAAGGCCTGGACTAATGATTGATTGGATAATGCTGGTTTGCACTCCACATCCTTTGGGAAAGTTTGTTAAACCATGAGAAGAGCGAGCGAAAGAGATGGATTAAAATAAATAAATAAATAAAATAATGGCATGGAGTCCCCCCCCCAAATCCATAACAGACCCTTATCTGAGCATGCAGATACCGCATGCCCTCTATGATTTATTTCCTTTGTTGAATTGCCTGCTTGGTTCACACTAGATGTGATTTAAAATTGTGCTTTTTGTTGGCAATTTCACCGTGTTTTCTGTAGATTTACCAATGAGCTATTGCGTTTTCAATTGTGTTTTGCATTGCGATTTCTATTGTAGTCTATATGTGAAATCGCTACAAAATGCTGAAAAAGTTAGACGAGAACTACTTTTGAAATTGTGCTGCAGCAAATCGCTTACGTTAAGACACTCACATCCACATTCATTAGATCGGATATCCGGTACAATTTCAATTCCCAAATCGCACCTGAAATCGTGCACCCTGGATGCGACTTGGCTTGCGATTTGCATGGCATGCGACTTGCAAATTGTATGCCAAGTCGCACCCTATTGTCTGCTATTAGAGCAGTCACATGGGTGCGTTTCCGACACTGATTTCTAAAGTAGTACATGTACTACTTTTGTGACGATTTGCATAAATATCTGTGTCAGATGTCTTGCAAATTGCAAGGAAATCAACATCTTTACTGTACGTCGCACAATTTCTAAATCGGCTTTGATGTGACCGCGGTGTAAGGCCTTTTTATGTTTGATTTCCTGAGTGTTTTTCCGATTTATGGGAAACACCGCATACTAGCAAAAGTGAATTGACATTTTCAGTATTGCATGCGAGATGTGGTCATGTGACTGCCTTAACTCATGCGATAATCTGGAATGAATTGTGCCCATAGGGCCAAGCAATATTGCCAATAGGGTTCCCTTTCACATCCCTGTTCAATGTTCTGTTGTATGCTGTACAAGTACACTTCACTGTGGCTTTCTTTCTGACTCTGATTTGTGGGGCCTGTATACCAAGGGTTAACGCAGGTGGGAGGAGGATTCAGGTGCAAACACTTTCTCTGACCAAATGAATGACTGTGGTGGGTGTGGCCTACCTTATATAAGGAGATGCAGTTGGGGCTGATTTTTGCCTTGTATAGGCACATTATTTCTGCATGTCCTTGTCTGTGGTGGTTTGGAGGAGTAAGCGATATTGTAGTGAATTGCCCCCAGGCCACACTCACGCTGTGTTTTGATGTGGGCTGTAAATGTTTTGCATGTTCTTCCTTCTAAGGTGTTTGTGTGTTATTGTACAATGATTGTGTTTATTACCTTTGCATTGTAATCCTAACACATGTCCATTGCTCTGCTCTTCCAAGTTTGCTTTATTTAGAATGAAATGCAGTTTTTAGACAAACATGGTGAGAAATGTATGTGTGGGGGATTTGGGGAGGGGGAAGTGTTTATATTTTGGCATGTATGTATTTTTATATTGATATTTCGATCTGCAGCTTCTGTGAATAAGCCCAAGTGATATTAACTGTTGGTTTCCTGCTGTAAACTGTGAAAGCACAGTTCATTATAAGTATAATCTTTTAGATTGTAAGCTCTTATGAGCAGGACCGTTCTATTTTAGCAACATCAATCCTGCTTTTTTTTTTTTTCCACACCAAGATATTGAATGTAGCTTTTTGTTGCTGTCCAAATAAATGTGGAATGTGTATTTGATCAAACATTTGTACTATGTATTTTTTGGGGGGATTATTTCATGTTCTAATTGTATGTTGCACAGTAGCTAAATGGTTAGCACTTCCACCTGGCAGTACTAGGGTTGTTGGTTCGAATCCCAGACATGGCACCTCCTGCCTGGAGGTTGCATGTTCTCCCTGTGCCTGTTTCCTCCCACACTCTAAAGACATGCTGGTAGGTTAATTGGATCTTGTCAAAATTGGCCCAAGTATATGTATGAATGTAAGTTAGGGCTCTTAGTACGCCCCTTGAGGGTTAGGGACTGATGTGAATTTACCACATCTATATGTAAAGCGCTGCGTAAATTAACAGCGCTATATAAGTATCTGAAATGTACTAGCACCCCTAACACTTATTTTTGCTAGCTATATAATATGCCCAAATCTTCCTAGTTAGAGCGTACATGTGCAAGTATGTCCAAAATAACAAACCAAAAGCCCCCTATTGCATGACAAGACCATGTTATGTACCAATAAATAGGTCATGTTCAATGTGCAGCTAGCTATTCTTTTTCTACAATCCTCTTAACAGTAATAAATTGGCCCCCAATTTATGTTGACTTTGGGCCTTTACTGGCAAATATATATTCGCCAATGTCATATACACACAGTATAGCTGCAAGCATATATTCACCAATGCCAAATCTACAATAGAACTGCAAACATATATTTGAGAATGTCATATACACAATGGAGCCGCATGTAAAATTGCTATGGTGCACAAATAAACGCCAAGACGGCTGTTGGAGGAGGTGCTAGAGCAGCTGTCATACTGGAAATACGTCATGACGTTTGCGGAAGGACTTTGCACACACCCGGAAGTGTGAGTGGATGGGAGTGTAGTTAGGAGAGTTTAGTGGTAATTTGCAAGTCTATTTTTTTAGTTTTGTGAATTGTTCTTTTGTGGAATTCCAGACCACATCTGGACATGGCGAGATCGCTGTTCTCCACCGAGGAGCTGATCCTCATTTGATGGGGAAACATTACTAATAATTGTATTTTCCGTTGAAAACATGTCCAATTCCTAGATCCATTGAGGTACATAGCAGAGGTTCAAGGTTCTTCCTAACTAAACAGGTGGCACAGACACAAGCATACACCCAGGGCCACTGTTAGATATGATGGGGCCCCGTACAGCATACCCCACCACCAGAGAAAATATCCAAATTATATTTATGGTAGAAATACACTAAAAACATTATTAATGGACGTAATCCCAACCATATTCCAGTGAAATCTTAATGATAAAACTGTACTGTTCATAAATAAAGCTGTGTGAATGGGGCATTTTTTACTTTTTTTTTTTTCCTCAGCTCGTTAATTTCAATGGCCTAATGTGTGGGAACATGCAAAAATACTGCAGGCATATTATTTTAAAAGTGTGTTGCACCTAACTGTGCACATCTGCAAAGGGCATTGCATTTCTTTGCTGTGCTGGAAAATGTGTGTTCTTGCATGCATTTCTGCACCACCAATGGTGTGAACAAGTCCTAAGAGCCAGTTCACAGTATAGAAACAGTCTAGATGTGTTCCTGATGTGTTTTTGCATGCACTTTTGGCATGCATGTTTTAGTATGTTCCAGTACATTTTGGATGCGTTTTGGACACGTTGCATTGCATTTTTGTATCCCTTCCAGTTAGTTTTTTCTACTTTCTTTTTATTCAATTTAATTAGGGACATGTGCGTTTTAGTACATTCAAGGACATTTCAATGTGTTCCAGTACAGTTCTGTGCAGAAACAATGCAGCGTGGTCAACTTTGTTTACAGCACCTGCAATGCACTGAAAATGCAAGCGCTGATGTGAACTATGACATTGAAAACCACATAACCTTCTTTCTGTGCGTTTGTGATGCCGAAAAAGCAACTGCAACACATGTAGTGTGAACTGGCCCTAAAGGTTATTAGAGGTCAGGGAACGGGACTGACCAGGAATTGTGAATTCAATCAGACTAGTGGCGAGATACAATCAGCAATTGTATAATAATGTGAGATCTGAGCTGTAGCTGATAGAAAATGAGACACATTCACTTGATCAGTAAAAAGATAGTTAAAGAGAGGGGCGGTGATCCATAGATTTGCATATGGGACAGGTGATGATGGGGTGGGGGAGGGGGTCAAGTTGTATAAGGAGGCAGATTTAAAAGAAGAGAAAAAAGTTACAATGAAATATACACAGCATGAAACTTGCACATTTCCTGATTGGCAGAAGAACAGGACGCAGGTAACATTCAACCACTTTCTAGTCATTAGGCAAAATCATAATTGATTGATCAATATTCCTGGCACTGACACAACCCAGAAAATTGATCTCCATTTTTTTAACGTTCATAAATGTCAAGGAGCTTATAATCTAAGGACAAAAACTCAGCCATGTACTAGGCCCAACGAACCTAACAGCATGTCTTTTAAGTGTTAGCAGAAACACATCCATACAGGGAAAGCATGGAAACTGGGATGTAGCCATGACTGGGTTTAGAACCCATGACCCAAGTGCTGTAAGTTCTGAGCTCTAACCACTAAACCACTGTGGGAGACACAGTTTGAGCTACAATGTAGAATAGTTACATTGTTTAAAAATGATAAAGCGAGCGCTGGTCAAATGATATAGACTACTAAAATGGTATTACACAAGATAAATATAACCACGAACAGTAGTGCATGAACTCGTGAAAGGTCATCCACCCTTGTGACAGTGTACTACACTATTGAGCACATTTCTGGCTCCTGTGGCTGAGCTAATTCCTCCCCAGGACCATTTGGGCACCCACCCTAATGGATGGATTGAGCTGGATGACTAACCCATAGCTGCCAGCATACAGCTGCACCCCCAGATGTGTGATGTGTATAACCCATGCGCATTAATACTTTTGTTCTGGTGAGTGTAGACCAGTCCCAAGGGTGGTTTACCTTTCACGAGTTCATGCACTACTGACCGTCACGGAGAGATCACACGTGCCATTCATAGGCACTCTCTGAGTTGGTACTCTGACACGAAGGACATTCCATTATTCAGGAATGATTATATGAACTTATTTTAGCACCATTTACCATTTTACATCATTGTTGCAATTCTTTGCACTTTTTGGTTTTTACATGCGTTCATTATTGATCACATGCATTTATAGCGCTGCACTTGTCTTTAACATAGAATAGTTATGTGATTAAAGAGAATGAAGATATATAATTATATTGGGAAATTAGAAGTATCCAAATTATTTGAGATATAATTGTGAAAATGGTTAACATTTGAAAATAGAATGTATGACATTCATTAGTAAATGCATTAGTTTCCTGATCATTTTGGAGAAACAGCAAAAAATAAATAAAAAATTCTAATATAGGTGTACTATTTATTACATTCTAAAGATTCTCTTTTGCTAACACAAAAACACCAATGTTAATAAAGCCCGTGCTTGTGCGCCATCTAGCGAACATATCCGGTATTGCACCCAAAAATGTGCCAGACATGATACCACATTTACTAATAGCAAAGTAGATGTTGGTTAATGAGACTGCTAGAAGCCGCTCAGAAGACTGACAGGTCTTGATTGATTTAATTGAGTCTGCCTGAATGGTCAGAGTCTGATAGTAGACTCACATCTTAGTGAATCAGGGCCAATGAGGCTACCAACACATGTAATGCTGCAAACAAAATTGTGTCAAACACATCAGAGGAATCACTATGAACAGTGGTATGAGAAATAATTCTAGGGCCACAATTCACAGCTAAGTTTAAAATAATGAACTCTTGCCTATGGACAATTTTGTGTACCAATTTTTTTTTTGCAATTTCTTGCAATTTCGCAGGCGTGCACAATTTTAAGCATGTTTAGTATCTATTTACTCAATGCAAGTCAATATTTTATATTTTACCAAAAATGTGGTACCGTTTTTTTTTTTTTTGCACTCAAACTCATTTTGGTGTTTTTTTTCAATTGAAAAAATGCATTTAATAAATGGTTGTCCTGACATAATGCAACTTTTAAATGTAACAACTGCCACCATTTGAATCTACAAGACTTCTGCATTCAGAAAATATATAATTGTTTGGAGTTCCGAAGTAAAATTTTAACACAAAATGCAGATTAAAAAAAAATAACAATTTACTCTGTAGAAAAGTGTTTAAAGAGGTTACATATTTACAGCCTAAGGGTTGACACAAGTGAATTTCAGTGTTGAGCAAGATTTAATGATTCTTCTTTCCAGATGAAGATGTATAGAGAGCATTGGATAGATCATGCCTTTTAATGATAAGCTTTAGATGTACCAACGTGAATCTAAATATCTGACTTATACAGTACAGGACACAGATAATATATTCATACACAATAGGCTATTGGCTCTTTCCTTCAGGTGATTGGACACTGGTAAATCGTTTGAGGGCACGCCTCCCCTATAACCCTACCATGCTCTGTGAGTCCTCAGTTTTTTACTAATGTTTGAAGGTGATGGACCCTCATGGAGAAACCAGCATTAGTTTAATAATTTTCTTTATTATTTTATCTTCCAATTGTTTAATAAACCCTCACTGTCTTCTACTGTCTACACATAAGCAGTATATCTAGATTGTGCAACCTTGATAAAACCCTGGGAACCATATACTGACTCCATGCTGTGGGGACAGCCTACAATTTTCCTTTGGGCATTGGATCCTGCATGGGATTTTCACCTTTGCACTTAGCATGTAGCATGCTCGAAAAGGTGAACTTATTCTTTAAAGATACTGCTGCCAGAAAATTTGAGATGTTCCTAAAAGCTCTCTTTAACCTGGCAAAGATGTTGGGTTCACAAGGAATCTCCAAGATCACTAATTGCCTCTCTAAGACCAGGGGAAAACATGACAACCAACTTGCTGTTTACAGAAGAATTGAACACTAGCAAAAAAAACAAAAAACAAACTCTGGGCTAGGCCTTGGTATAAACCCTCCTTGTACAAACATCCGTTTATATGCTAGTGGTCCTTTTTTTCCTAGCAACCTTTTTTCTTAATTGTACAGTAGAAGAGACAGGCTCTTTTAAGTCTTGACCAAGGGTTATATGCACCACCTTCAGGTGGGAACACTGACAAACAACAAAACTATTAGGACAGCCCATATAAATCCTCCTTCTCTTATTCCTCAGTTTTTACAAGCACTCTTAGGTGATGGACTACCTCTTTATAGAAGGAACAATTTTCTGGCTTATAATTCCAATTTTAGTAAACGATTTAAGACTATTATTTTTTCACATGGAGAAATCCCTTCTTCTCCCAACTACACCAATGCCACTGCAACAATATGGTTGCAGCTATTGGATCAGCTGACCCACAAAAGCACTATAAGGGTCCTGGGCAGTGGAGATCCTAATCCATTGTAGTTCCCGTCCTTGAAGACTCTCTCCATGAGAGAGTATGCTCTCCCAATGTGATAAGTCCTCAACTAATGGGTTCTCCCCTGGGGTGGAGCCAGTAACCTGGTGTGTACAAGCTGTGACATATACAGTATGTTTGCCATTATGAATGAACAAGCAGCGCTGATCGTTCATTTAGAACTGTATAACTGCCTACTTTTACACACGCACAGCCCACCAATGGATCACATAGCGCCACAGTGCTTTGTGAGCTTTCACTTATGAATGAATGTTTAGCAATGTTTGCTGGTGCCATGCACAGTACAACAATCATAAAACATTGATCCCTCGGTGCTGCAGTGCCCTGCCATCCATTGGCCTGGCTGTGCATGTTTAGATGCAGCCATGAGCACTGTGTCTTCCAGTCCCTATATTTTAAGGAGATTCTGGTGCAGCCCCTGCAACACATTTGGGCATACTGCAGTGGCTTGTTCTGTATGCATACTACCGCCCTTCCTCTAAATACAAGAGGAATGTGCAGTGTTACTTGTACCTTGGTGTGCTTTGCCTATTTCTTACAGATCCATGTAGTGATCCAGTGTCAATCTTGTAATAAATGAGGAAGGGTTGTAACAGCGCAAACACTGCAAAGTCCTGGGAAATAGTAGCATGGGGTGATCGTGGTATTAGTGGCTACTGTATGAAGAGCGTAGGATTCCGTGTGGCACTGAGGGCAAGGCTTCCAAATAAGCTGTAGCAACCTCTGTAGATGAGAAAGGGAGAGAAGCGCCTCTAAGTGCAATAAGTCTTTTTATTCAAGTCTAAATGTAGAAACACTCACATGTGTGAAGTAATCATAAGGTTAAAAACCGTGGTTAACAATAGTTAACAGTGGGGTGGTAACCCGGGTGAAGAGCCGTCATCTTACTACGATGTGGGGAGGTCAGCTCTTGGCTGGAACAGCGTGGTGGCTGGAGGGGAACAGCGGTGAGGCCGGCCAGCGTGCACGTCCTCCCTCAGAGCCGGATGGAACGCACACTGGAACGCAGCGGCAGCGTGGCCGTGATGACGTCAGATCCCAGGGTGCACTGGGACGCATTTCGGAGCATGCACTGGCCGTAGAAGGCGGAAGTGCGCTCCTTTTTCAAGCAGGGGGAGGTGGATGAACAGGGGTGAATATATAGGGAACGTGAGTCTAATTGATCAATTAACCAATTAACCAGTGATTGACCATTGCTGTAAGGTGAATAGTGTAAAGTCATGGATGTTAAATGGGGGGGGTAAAGGAAACCAAATGGAAAAAAGAGAGGATGTAATAAATAAGAAAAAAGAAGAGTGCGCATGCGCGGCCGGCGGGACGGACATGTCCCGATGAGGCTCTGTCTCCCCGTCGGGTGACGGCACCTCGAAGCAGCGGGTCCCGGCCCGCAATACACTCAGGGGGGATCCGATCCCCACGGCAACCATCCCGGGGTCTGATCCGCAACAGGTCGGAGAAATCCGACAGGGGACTGGGTCCCCACTGTGAGCCGTCCATAGGCCCGCCCACCGCTGCACACAGCATACCGCAGCTGAGGTGAGGAGAGAGAGAGCAGGGGGGGCTGAGATCAGTATAACAGCCCCCCCCCCCCCCGGCAAACAGCAAAATGGTCAAAGGGGCACCCCGGCATCAGGTCCCCCCATCGACCAAAACTATTAAAGAGGCCCTGGCAAAGGCCTCCACAAAGATGGCCACCGCCCCAACACGTGGAAGCAAGCAAGCAGCAGGGGCATATGCAGTCCTGCAGGATCCGCAGCCCAGCCATCCCTGCACGTCTGAGGGTGAGTCCGACAATGAAACAGATGTCCCTGCACAAGCCATGACGCCTGACCTTACACCCCCTGACCTATTATCACGATTTGAAAAAATGCTACACAAAGCTTTGAAGCAAACCTCGGACTGCATCACTGCCACACTTTCTAGGGAAATCCGTGAGCTAGGACAGCGCACTGCGGACCTACAACAGAGGGTAGATGGTCTTGACGCCTCACTTCAGACGCTTACGGATTACCTTGATCTCCTGCGTGACGAAAACGCAACATTATTAACACGACTGGAGGACTTTGAAAACCGAGCACGGCGCTCAAACCTGCGTATCCGTGGCCTTCCGGAAACGATTGTTGATGTCCAATCAACGATAACAGCTCTGTTCCAAGAGCTTGCTCCAACTATCCCAATCGACAGATTAGAATTGGATAGAGTTCACAGGGCGTTAGCACCACGACGCGCGGATGGTCCACCATGCGATATTATAGCCAAGCTCCACTTTTTCCGTACCAGGGAGCAACTCCTGCAGGCTGCCCGTAACGCAGAATCTCTACAGTTCCAAGGTCATAGCTACCAATTATTCCAAGATCTATGCCCCGCAACTATCTCCAAGCGCAGGTCTATGAAACCCCACCTACAAGTACTCCAACAACACGCTATACAATATAGGTGGAGCTTCCCCTTCGCAGTGCGATTCCGATACCAGTCCCGGGACTACACCTGCAAGACTCCAGAGGACCTTTTAGACACCCTACGGATCCTGCAACTACATCCCTCAGCGACGCCTTCAGAAAGCGCCAAGCGGAGGTCCACATCTTGCTCGCCGCGAAGTCCTTCCCCACACGTGCAACTGAAGGTCAACTCAATTTCCACAAGCGGGGACGTTTTTCGTCTCCGGGCCTACCTTCGCAAGATACCATGGACTGAACAATATCCCACGTTTATTCTTCTTTTTCCTTTTTTTGCCACATACACCGTAAGGTGTACTCGTTTGGTTATCACCATGGCGGTTAACACTGTAGTTATCCATTCTCCCTCTACCTGTTAAATTTTGGTTGCCCCACTACCTGGGGATTGTTCTACACCCCCCCTCCTGAGCTCCATTGTAGTTTATATTTGGGAGCCTGGGTTTTGGCGGCATGAGATGCCACACCCTTACACCGATGTTGTCTCACTAGCACTACTAGTGCCGTCTGAGTCTAGGATCCCTGATTTTCTCGAATGTTCTTTTTATGTACCTGCTTTTTTCTACCGGGACCTCGCCACCATTTATTAATCACACTGCTGTTATCCTCACGGTCCGCGTACCTGCACACTCCACCCTAGCCCCTGTGTTATTGGTTATTTAATAACACTTGGGCTATTGTTTCTCCCTGGCCCACCCTGACTCAGGGTGTCCTTGGGGAACCCACCTTTTAGGCCACAAATGGCCTTCTACACTCCTTCTCACCTGTTACCTTTCTCATACCGTACCCCTCCTCCTTCCTTCCAACATGACTCCATGACTTTGCGCAACACACTTTGTAACGCTCTCATCCCCTGCAGTAATCGTCAGGCTACATCCCGAGTGGGAGTGCCATGCTATTCAAACCACTATGCACTTTATCCATGGGCTTGTTAAATATCCTCACCCTGAATGTACAGGGTCTCAATATTCCACAGAAGCGGAATAAGGCTTTCCGAACCTTTGCTACACTTAAAGCTCACGTGGTCTGTCTACAGGAAATGCATTTCACTCCCAACTCCACTCCTATGTTTTTTGGTCCTCGATATACTCAGGTCTACACAGCCTCTGCCACCCTGCGCAGGGGGGTACTGATAGCCTTCCACCGCACAACACCTTTCATGCTATGCACCGAAATCAAAGACCCGGAGGGTCGTTACCTCCTGTTAGTAGGGCAACTCCTAGATGTAGATGTTACCATTGTTGCATATTACGCCCCAAACCAAGACCCCTTACCATTCCTCTCCCACATACTCTCGGTTATAGATCACCATAAGCGCAGAATTTTAATTGTTAGTGGAGACTCTAACAGTGTAATATATCCCTTTCTCGACAAATCTCCTCAACCACCCCCCATCCCTGCCTCTAAACAGACCTTCCAAGCCATACTACATTGTTATTCTTTGATAGACACATGGCGGGAACTCAACCCGACTAAACGCCAATACACCTTTTATTCTCATCCCCACCAGTCATTCTCCAGGATAGACCATATTTTCATTACTACCGCCTCTTCCCCTCGGCTTCTGACCTCTGAAATAATTCCAATCTCTTGGACTGACCATTGCGCCGTATTCACGGCTATGGCCTCGTTAGCCCCATCTCCCACTGAATCCTCTTGGATAATTAATGATAACCTGCTTGCAAACCCAGCTCACTGTCTAGAAATTGAAGCAGCCCTAAAAGACTATTTCACTCTTAACCAGTCTCCTGATATATCCCCTATCCTGTTATGGGAAGCGCATAAACCGGTATTGAGAGGGTTCTGCATTAGCAAAGCATCCTTCTTAAATAAAACCAAAAGGCAACAACGTCTCTTACTGGAGCAAACCTATGATCGTTCCCATCAAACTTTCCAGGCGGCTTCTACGCCCGCCAATCGTGAAGCCTTAGAGCGATCTAGATTGGCTCTAGATCTTTTTCTCACAGATCAAGCAGAACTCTCTCTTCGTAGATCTAGACATAAATATTATACTAGGGCGAATAAACCCAATACACTCCTGGCCCTCTCACTTCGCAGGCTCGACCAGCTCACTAAACTTATCCGGATTCGCTCCTCCTCTGGCAACCTCACTAGTAACCCAGAACACATTCTACAGACTTTCCATAAACATTTGTCACAGCTTTACTCTTCTTCCACACCTTTTGACCCCGCACAAGCTGATACCCTTCTAACTTCCATTTCCTTCCCGAAACTCTCAGAGTGCCAGTTAACGGCGCTTGAGCGACCTATCTCCCCTGCCGAAACCTTAGACGCTATTAAAAATCTAAAATTACGGAAACGCCTAGGATCGGATGGCTTCTCAGCAACTTATTGTAGGAAATTTGCTCACCTCCTCACTCCCATCCTTACTAATGCTTTTAACGCTTTACTATCTGACCAAACCTTCAACCACGAAACAATGCAAGCGAACATTTCAATGATCCCAAAGCCGAACTCTGATGACACGCAGTGGTCCAATTACAGGCCAATATCTCTCCTTAATATTGACATCAAACTGTTAGCAAAAATCCTATCTTCGTGTCTTAACTTGTGTATTGGCTCTCTACTTCATAACGACCAAGTGGGCTTTATCCCAACTAGACAAGCGGGAGATAACATCAGGCGTGCATCTCTTCTAGCAAACTTAGCCAGGTCTCGTAATAACCCTGCCTGTTTCCTCTCCCTAGATATTCGGAAAGCATTCGATATAGTCTCATGGCCATACCTCAACTATATTTTGCATCGTTGGGGTTTTGGCCCACACTTCTTAACCTGGATCTTTTCGCTGTATCGAGAACCTTCGGCCAGAATTAGGTATCTGGGGCACAGATCAGCTCAGTTCCCGATTTCCAGAGGCACGAGACAGGGCTGTCCTCTGTCCCCCCTGCTCTTTGCCCTGGCTATAGAGCCCCTGGCCCTCTTAATCAGAGCTAACCCGGATGTTAAGGGACTCGAAATAGGGGACACGCATCATAACTTATGTCTCTTTGCGGATGACGTCTTGCTCTTTCTCACATCCCCATTAACTTCCTCCCCTTCCTTACTCCGGCTCCTCGAGACATTTTGCGTGCTTTCGGGTCTAATAATAAACCCTAATAAATCAACAGCACTCAACATTTCTCTCCCCCCTATAGAGATGACGCACTTGCAGCAGATTTTACCATTCCCATGGTCACAGTGTCATATCCCTTTCTTGGGAATCAAACTGACTCCTAGGTTATCAGACCTTTACGCAGCTAATTATCTTCCGATGCTTAACCACCTTTCAGCCCTTCTGACCAAATGGTCTTCCCTTCCCCTCGCATGGCTCGGCAGAATTGCAGTTATCAAGATGTCAATCCTCCCAAAAATTCTATATCTGTTTAGAGTCCTCCCTATCCCAGTACCCCCTCATTACCTCCGCACACTGCAGCGTCGCATCTTTTCCTATGTATGGGGCAATACTCGTCCTCGTATACCTCGCTCCACCCTCTATCGCCCTAAGCTCAGTGGAGGTCTGGGCCTACCTGATATCAGCAAATATTATCAGGCAGCGCATTTAGCCCAGTTACCTAAATACCATGCAACTTTTGAAATCCCTTAATGGGTTGCGCTTGAATCGATAGAATGTGACCCCTTATCTACAGCTAACTTAATCTTTTTGAGGCCAATAGACCGCCGCTCTATAACCAACCCCATCACTTCTCACTTTCTATCCTTATGGGACAAACTGAAAACCCGTTATCTCCTCCAATCACCACATAATCCTATGCTCTCGTTCCTGCGAAACCCAGCTTTCCCCCCAGCCTGGCAGACACCCCTTTTATTTAAAGCCTGGTCCTCTGCTAATTTACTCCGTACACATCATTTCCTACAGAGAAATACATTTAAATCCTTTGCCTCGCTGCGGGAAACACATAGCCTCCCAGATATTCCGATACTTGCAGCTACAACACTTTTACGCCCCCTATACCACAATAACCAATCGGCCAGACACCATGTCTCTCTTTGAACGAGCATGCTACAAAGACCCTCATAGACGTGGGCTTATCTCCTGCTTATATTCACTCTTGACTACTTCGATTACCACGTCCCCCCTATGTATACCCATAAGTGGGAAGCGGATTTAGGTAAGGAATTTGACCCGTCTGAATGGGACCGCATTTGGGCCAACACAAAATCATCCTCACAGAACATTGTAGCATTGGAAACGAATTATAAAGTCTTAACCCGCTGGTACTTAGTCCCGGTGAGAAAAGCAAAATGTACCCCTAATTACTCGCCCAACTGTTTTAGAGGCTGTACGGACCCAGGGACACATTACCATATGTGGTGGGACTGTCCAATAGCCCGAATCTTTTGGGGTGAAATCTTCACCATGATATCCACACTTAGCACTATCACCCTACAACCTGACCCAACAACAGCCCTACTCAATCAATGCCCCCCTGGCATCTCCAATTCACAATTTAAGCTCATCATGCAAGTTACGACGGTGGCTAAGCAGGTTATAGCAAAATCTTGGAAATTCCCCATCTTGAGTATCGCGGCTGTCAAAACTAGAATAACACAAGCCATGATACATGCAAAGGTGGAAGCCACAATTCTTGACACAATTCCTAAATTCTTGCGCATATGGAGCCCCTGGGTAGAGCTCTTCCTCCCTCCTAACTTTGACGAATCACTCCTTCTCCCCTGATTTGTATACTATGCGCTATGGATATAATAAATAGCCCTTTGTACGTAGCACGCAGGGGCTGTTGTAAACTTGTTGAACGCTCATGGAGTCATGGTTGCTGTTCCTCTTCCCCTTTCCCCCCTTCCACCCCTGTCCGACCCCCCCTTCAAACTTCCCCCTATTTCTTTAATGCACTTGGGAGACATTACTTTGATTTGCTGGAACAATAATGTCTTTTATTGTCAACTTTTATCTACCTGTTTCTGCTAGTAATATATAGACATTTGTACTGTGACTCTCATTCATTTTTTTATGTCCTATTGCCACTTCCATGTCCAGTGTACATTTGCAATGTCTCTTTGTTTGTTCCATTCTGCTTTATTGTTAATAAAATTGTTTGAACAAGAAATAAGAAAAAAGAAGAAGAAAGAAAAATGATGAAATGAAAAAAATGATGAAAAAATGAAAAAAATGAATGAAATGAAAAATGACATTAATAAAAGATTTTTGAACAGTTGAAATTCGAAGAAGCTATGTGAAAAAAGTTGATGGGGGTAATAAGAATACAGAATAAAAAAGGAAATAGAGCTAAAAAAATAAAAATATTAAAGAATTAAGAAATTAAAAAAATAAAAAATGTATAGTGGTATATATATATGTTGTACGATTAAAATTAAATTATTAAATTTACAAAATTCGATAAAAAAAAAAAAATTGATAAAAAAAAATTATTATATTCTGGGAGATTAGTGGGGTAAAAGGTTCACCTTGCAGCACTGGTACATCAATTATGTAACAGTAGTGAGCAGATATGTAGTGGTAATACAGCATGATTGCAAGGTGGGATATGGTTATGGCTCTACAGGAGCTTCATAATAATTATAACATATATACATGTTGCTAGCGGGTATATTGACAATGGGTGTTAACATGGTAGGATGATAAACATATTGGTAATAGTACATGCAAATGACATTATAAAGAGTAAATTAAGAAAAATAGTAAAAAATAGAATAAAATATAAATAATGAACAAAAGGTTATAAATAATAAACTAAAAATTGGATTAAAAAATTAAAGAATAAAAAAAAAAATTTCGATAAAAAAATTCAATTAAAAAAAAAAAAGGAAAGTATCATTGTGAGTGTTGAGTGGCTATGAACGGGAGATTGTAGTGTTTATAGTATAGTGTTAATGTCTAATTCCTCATTGAGTCCACTGGGGTCAATGGGGACAATGTATCTAATGTAAATATCCAATAAGTTTCTTGTGAACAGAAAAACTCTGTTCACAAGAAACTTCTTGGATATTTACATTAGATACATTGTCCCCAGGTGGACCCAACGAGGAATTAGACATTAACACTATACTATAAACACTACAATCTCCCATTCATAGCCACTCAACACTCACAAGGATACTTAAATAATATAAATAATGAACCTTTTGTTCATTATTTATATTTT
Source organism: Staurois parvus (assembly GCF_062004578.1). Lineage (NCBI taxonomy): Eukaryota > Metazoa > Chordata > Amphibia > Anura > Ranidae > Staurois > Staurois parvus. Next base: position 944,936 of record NW_028317872.1, on the reverse strand, counting down.
ATTCTATTTTTTACAATGTAATTTACGCTTTATAATGTCATTTGCATGTACTATTACCAATATGTTTATCATCCTACCATGTTAACACCCATTGTCAATATACCCGCTAGCAACATGTATATATGTTATAATTATTATGACGCTCCTGTAGAGCCATAACCATATCCCACCTTGCAATCATGCTGTATTACCACTAAATATCTGCTCACTACTGTTACATAATTGGGTGTGCCAGTGCTGCAAGGTGAACCTTTTACCCTACTAATCTCCCAGAATATAATTTTTTTTTCTCAAATATTTTTATCAAAATTTTTTTTTTCTCAAATTTTGTAAATTTAATAATTTAATTTTAATCTTATAACATATATACCACTATACATTTTTTTATTTCTTAATTCTTAAATTTTTTTATTTTTTTTAGCTCTGTTTCCTTTTTTAGTCTGTATTCTTATTACCCCCATCAACTTTTTTCACATAGCTTCTTCGATTTTCAACTGTTCAAAAATCTTTTATTAATGTCATTTTTCATTTCATTCATTTTTTCTTTTTTTTTTCATCATTTTTTTCATTTCATCATTTTTCTTTCTTCTTCTTTTTTCTTATTTATTACATCCTCTCTTTTTTCCATTTGGTTTCCTTTATCCCCCCATTTAACATCCATGACTTTACACTATTCACCTTACAGCAATGGTCAATCACTGGTTAATTGGTCAATTGATCAATTAGACTCACGTTCCCTATATATTCACCCCTGTTCATCCACCTCCCCCTGCTTGAAAAAGGAGTGCACTTCCGCCTTCCACGGGCCAGCGCATGCTTCGAAACGCGTACCCTGGGATCTGACGTCATCACGGCCACGCCGCCGCTGCGTTCCAGCGCACGTTCCATCCGGCTCTGAGGGAGGACGTGCACGCTGGCTGGCCTCACCGCTGTTCCCCTCCAGCCACCACGCTGTTCCAGCCAAGAGCTGACCTCCCCACATCGCAGTAAGATGACGGCTCTTCACCTGGGTTACCACCCCACCGTTAACTATTGTTAACCACGGTTTTTAAGCTTATGATTACTTCACACATGTGAGTGTTTCTACATTTAGACTTGAATAAAAAGACTTATTGCACTTAGAGGTGCTTCTCTTCTTTTCTCAATCTTGTAATAAAGACCATTCATAGCTGCTCTCCTCCTCATGCAGGGTGACTGGTATCTGCCCCTTCTGTAGTTTTCTGCAGACAGTCTGTACTGGGTGAATCTGCTGGTCCCCTCCCACATCTCTGCTCAGGTTATGTACATTGCAATAATGTCACCACTACTTTTACATTTTAAAAACTAGGTTTCTAACGGCGTCTATTGCACACAAATCAGATTTATATTCCTTCTAGCTATTGAGAAATATATTTATATGAAACCATTTGTGCACAAGAGTTAAGCATTTAGCCAAAAAAATGAATTATATAGATGCACTTATTCTTAGGTTACCCACCTCTGCTGAGACAGCTTGTAATTTTCCTCCTGCAGGTTTTGAAGATCCCCCTTTAGTCTGGCTAATAATTCTTGGGCATCTTGACATTCAGCTCGTGATACCACCAACTGTGTCCTTAGAGATTTCACTTCTTCTTGTACTTGACTCAATAACTCTTCTTTATTTAACAGCTGGAAAGCACAAGAGAATGTTATGCTAGTTTGGTTTTACAAATAAAACACCGTACAGATGACTTACCAAGGAATGGTTTACAATAAATCTCATGCCTATCCAGTATAAATAAGCTCATTTCATTTATATTCTATATCTACAGATCTCAAAGAAACAAAAAAAAGAATAGTATCAAAAGATAGCATGTAACCCATAAAATAGGATTAGTTTTTTTTAACTTCCCATAAAAATCATTTCCTTGGAGTACATTAGGGACAGAGTATAAAGTAATTCAGGTACTTTGGATTATGCTGCTGCTTTCAGGAGACCAGACACTTGCCAATCAAAGCTGTGCAGACATGCCAATATAACTACTTCCACGTCCACCAAACCTCAGTTTTGTAGCAACCAATGATAGAAGTGCCTCATACGAAAACTGCCACCAACATAAACCATATGTTAGCCGGAAACATGCGTACATCTGATCCAGTGGGGCAAAAAAGTATTTAGTCAGCCACCAATTGTGCAAGTTCTCCCACTTAAAAAGATGAGAGAGGCCTGTAATTAGCATCATAGGTAGACCTCAACTATGAGAAACAAAATGAGAAAAAAAATCCAGACAATCACATTGGCTGATTTGGAAAGAATTTATTTGCAAATTATGGTGGAAAATAAGTATTTGGTCAATATCAAAAGTTCATCTCAATACTTTGTTATATATCCTTTGTTGGCAATGACAGAGGTCAAACGTTTCCTGTACGTCTTCACAAGGTTGGCACACACTGTTGCTGGTATGTTGGCCCATTCCTCCATGCAGATCTCCTCTAGAGCAGTGATGTTTTGGGGCTGTCGCTGGGCAACACGGACTTTCAACTCCCTCCAAAGGTTTTCTATGGGGTTGAGATCTGGAGACTGGCTAGGCCACACCAGGACCTTGAAATGCTTCTTACGAAGCCACTCCTTCGTTGCCCGGGTGGTATGTTTGGGATCATTATCTTGTTGGAAGACCCAGCCACGTTTTATCTTCAATGCCCTTGCTGACGGAAGGAGGTTTGCACTCAAAATCTCACGATACATGGCCCCATTCATTCTGTCCTGTACATGGATCAGTCGTCCTGGTCCCTTTGCAGAGAAACAGCCCCAAAGCATGATGTTGCGACCCCCATGCTTCACAGTAGGTATGGTGTTCTTTGGATGCAACTCAGCATTCTCTCTCCTCCAAACACGACGAGTTGTGTTTCTACCAAACAGTTCTATTTTGGTTTCATCTGACCATATGACATTCTCCCAATCCTCTTCTGGATCATCCAAATGCTCTCTAGCAAACTTCAGACGGGCCCGGACATGTACTGGCTTAAGCAGGGGGACACGTCTGGCACTGCAGGATCTGAGTCCCTGGCGGCGTAGTGTGTTACTGATGGTAGCCTTTGTTACGTTGGTCCCAGCTCTCTGCAGGTCATTCACTAGGTCCCCCCGTGTGGTCCTGGGATTTTTGCTCACCGTTCTTGTGATCATTTTGACCCCACGGGGTGAGATCTTGCGTGGAGCCCCAGATCGAGGGAGATTATCAGTGGTCTTGTATGTCTTCCATTTTCTAATTATTGCTCCCACAGTTGATTTGTTCACACCAAGCTGCTTGCCTATTGCAGATTCAGTCTTCCCAGCCTGGTGCAGGTCTACAATTTTGTTTCTGGTGTCCTTCGACAGCTCTTTGGTCTTCACCATAGTGGAGTTTGGAGTGTGACTGTTTGAACTTGTTATCAGTATAAAAGACACCTGTCCACAACCTCAAACAGGTGCCATTGATACAGGTAATGAGTGCAGGACAGAGGAGCCTCTTAAAGAAGAAGGTACAGGTCTGTGAGAACCAGAAATCTTGCTTGTTTGTAGGTTACCAAATACTTATTTTCCACCATAATTTGCAAATAAATTATTTCCAAATCAGCCAATGTGATTGTCTGGATTTTTTTTTCTCATTTTATCTCTCATAGTTGAGGTCTACCTATGATGCCAATTACAGGCCTCTCTCATCTTTTTAAGTAGAAGAACTTGCACAATTGGTGGCTGACTAAATACTTTTTTGCCCCACTGTATGTTGATTTTCGGCTGTCAGGTGGATACCATCGGCTGCTGTATAGTCATCGATCGCTTCCACATAACCCGGGAACATTCACCCACCCCAGCTCACCCGAGAAACCACCGGGTAGGGGGGAGGGAGACAAGGAATGTCCATTAGCTGAGATGCTCTACCTGTAAATTGCCACTTCTGGTTTCTGTTGAGTTTCACTAGCATAAATACAGGGTATTAAAGAGAACCTCTCCCAACAAAATAGTATCAAATAGGGGACTTTTCCTCTATGTGATAAAAAAAAAAAAAAGTTTATTGTAAAGAAAAAATAGTTCTAGTTTGATTCAGTTCTTCTCTCCTCTCTTCCATCACAAGCTTCACTGCTGCTGTCAATCAAATCCCGTGAGGAAGGAGCAGCGGGCAAAGCAGAGCCACGCTGGGTGTGTATGGATGCACACAGCTCAGCTTGTGAGCTTGCCTGCACGTATGCCCCCAGAGCAAGCAGCTTGCTATGAGGACATAAGGAGAAGAGGAAGAGCAGAGAGCACTGGCAGGGGACCCCAGAAGGGGAGGTTCGGGGCTGCTCTATGCAAAACCATTGCACAGAGCAGGTATGCATAACATGTTGTAAGTTTAAGACAAAAAAATCCTTTACAACCGCTTTGAAATAAGTATTGTGCACTTGAATATTACTTACATATTTACTGTGAACTTTTATTAAATTTTTGTCAAAGTACTGGAATGCCAATGGCTCAATCAGTGTGCACCAAAACGCTACACTAGTAGCGGGTGGTATAATATTTTCTATCAGTGTCTTTGCTGCAACGATAGTGCTTACCAGCCTACTTCTGACTAGTTACTAATAGCAGCAGTAATTAATTCCTTTTTTTTTTTTGGTTAGATGAAAGATTAAAAAATAGTGACTGCAGAAGCTGTTTCTGGTTGGTGCTAAAGTCTCATGAATGAATTTACATTTTCCAAGCATACAACAAATATTGCAAAATTTACTATTACCATGTGTTTGATTTTCAACATTTCTTGTTGCTGAAATACTTCAAGGTCATCCAAATCTTCTGTTTTTTGGAAAGAGGCAATACTCTTATTTTTCATGATATCTATTTGACTGGACAGCCAATTCTTTTCCTTGAATAAGAAACAATATCATATAGTTGATCAACTGGCCACTTCTAACAGTGCCAAGCACACCATTACATTCCCTTCTTTCCAGTAATACCTAGCCACCAAGCCACATGCAAAATTATAGGGTTACAAACTGAAGCACTTAGCCATGGATGGTTTTCTGCAATACACGGCCAGCTCAAATATTGGCAAGTCCACTATATATTTAAAAAAAAAAGAAAAAGGACACTACGCTTCTGGTGCATGATGATGTGCCGTAGTGAAGTTCTGCCCCACGTGTTTTGTCAGAGATGACGGCTTTGGTTGCTCTTGGAGTGTACCTTTGGATTTGATTTACATACAAGTACATGCCATATATGACCTTTCTAAAATCAGAGGGTCATATGGTTCTGGTAAGCCTCACTGGCACATTGTCATCATTGTTTGGGTGGACTTTGCATAAAGCTGGAGAGTACAAAATCAGGTTCACGTCTGCATAGAAACCAATCAGCTTCTAAACTCAGCTTATTCATTTAAGCTTTGGCAATAAAACCTGGAAGCTGATTTCTATACAGAAGTGAGCCTGATTTTGCACTCTCTATTAAATAAACCCGTTTGTTTTGGGATATTATGCATGTTGGCGTTTTTATCTGTGTTTATCTTTTGACTGTAGCACATTTTTTCTATTGATTTTTTATGCTATGGATAATATCGCCTAGTGTGCTTGCAGCTTTTCTCACACATTTTATTAGGTTGATTACCATAAATATGGTCGTCAGGGCTCTGTCCACAGCAGAGGTACTCGGAGACCTGGCATTCCTACCAGCACTTTGCATGGCCGCAAAAATGCACACTGGAGCACATCAATGTGTATTACCATAGACATGCGCGCTGCCACACAGGCATGCGCACGGATTCACGTTGGAATATGTATGCGCACTGGCGCACAGCTACGCACGCCATCAGCTCAGTTTGGCACCAGAAGGCGTTTATAAGGAAGCCAATCACTCTCTCCAATTGCTAGTTGATCTCTGGCTCCCCAGTACATTTGTTCTGCATTTCCTTGCTGTGATCTCCTGTTACCAACTTGGCTTGTTCCAGAACCTATCTTCTCTGCCGTCTTCTGACTTGACCTCAGCTTGGCTAACAGATCTTCTCGCTTGCTCACATGTGTATGACCCCGGCTATCCATCTGACTAAGTCTGCTCAAATTTCCACCTGGCACCTGACCCTGGCTCTGAACCAGCTTCTCTTCTGTCCTCTGCTACACTGAAGACCTGCCATCTCTCACGGACGTCACTTTTCCGCATACACCACTCTAGTGCATTAGCTGTGCTCCTGGGTGTACCTCTGACAAGCATCCTCAGTCAGATCATCTCTACAAGCACTTCTGCAGGGGACCTATGCTACTTTGGGCCTGAGACATTCTGTTCCATCTTCAGGGGAGTCTGGAACTTGGCCGCAACGGAAGCCCTCCCTCCATTGGCCTCCAGCACCAGGTATATGATAACGGTTTCCAATTTTAGGTTTTGATTTTAAGATTTTTAAAGTCTAGAAAAAAATATAGAAAACCTAAAGAGGTTTCATTTCTATTAATTTATGGCTCTTTTTAGGCCTTGTTCTTATGGGTGAAGAGTATACCTGTGTGAAGGACTGTGTTTGCCCACACGAAATGAACAGATGTCCTTGAACATCTGTGCATCCTGTGCTGCCAAACATGGTCCTTCACTCGGGTTTACGCTTAAGTACACCCATATGAATGAGGCCTTGCACTTTTCTTGAAGTGTCAAAGACATATTATAAGGTCATCCTGCACTTCTTGAGGCCATGATTGATTAGGCCTTCATTGGATACATTTCCCAATTTTCAGTAACATGGTTTCCTTTTATAATGACGTTTCATATCACATGTGGCAAAGATTTACTGCTTCCTGCTGCCTCCTCTGCCCACTTTATTCCATAATGCATACAAATACAAAATAGAAATTAAATCCCGTCAAGGAAAAATTCTACAAGCACAATAATGATTCCATCCATTGACAGGCAAATTTGCTAGTTACCTCTTCGAGACTCGCAATCTTTGTCAGCCACTCCTTAAAATAAATAAATAGATTAAAAAAAAAACAAAAAAAAAAACAACAGGTCAGAACAGGCACTATATTTACATATTTGCATTTTAGATAATCCCAACTAGCATTTTTTTGTCAATTTATAGTGTCAGAGTGCAACCTGAATGTGATGCATGAGAAGAGGTGGGGCTTGGGAAAGAGATGTGGGAGTTTATAGTGGCAGTAGATCATTGGACTGAATTCAGGCAGAAATGGAGCTGAGCAGCAGGGGAAGAGAATATGGGCGTTACGTGGTCAAAGACCTGGGAGGGAAAAAAAAAAAGGCGGAAGAGTGGGATCTGACTCTGAAGTGGGGATAGAGGTGGCTGAGCATGAGCAGATCATGGTCAATTTGGAAAATATTTAAAATGGGAGCTCAGCAAAATCAAAGGGCAATATGATCAGGAATAAGTGAAGGACAGCATTGGAACTGATCGTAGAGATGGGAGAGATAATGCAAAGTGGCAGGTAATTGGTGCCAAGTTATAGAGCAGGAAAGTTGAGTGGAAATAGATGTTATACTATGAAAAGATACAGGGCAGGATTTGGTCATTTATCAAACGGAGGCAAGTTGGTATCTGTCTGTGGACCGGAAGTTAAGGAGGTAGAGTACGAGCCAATTATAGCTGTAAGGAGTAGAACTGGCTGGTAAGGGGTAGTGTTTAACACAACCAAACTCATATATTTATGAAATGTCAGTTCACATTTAATATATGTTTTAAGGTTTGTCACCACTAGCGATGTGCCAAATGTACAAAGTATATGGAAGCCAAATCCGAAACCCATTCAAGATAAAAGGAGCCAAATCTTAGAAGACAGTAATGACCATTTTCTGTTCTATTATGTAAGGGACTGTCACACAAATTACATGGGGAGCTGGGCACTGGCCATTATTGCCATATACTGGCATTTATTTTAATGATAATTTGGTGAAATGTGAGAGAGCAATATTACTTTAAATACATGCCTAGAGGATGCCCTTGACCTACCTGTGAAGTGGTGCATCTATATGATGTATACACTAACACCTACTACAACAAAAAGACATTTACAAAGAAAAGTAAAAAGCCATTTGAACTGTTAGTAAATGACAGCCCTCCCCCCCCCCTGCTGATTTGTTCTGTTTGTAATCAAAGTGGCTAGGGAATCCCTTCATCTAAACCAGACCTTTATGCTAAATGAGGGTCTGCTATAGATGTTAATGGAAGTTCCCACACAAAAATAAATTAATAAAATGTATGTTCCTTCTTCAAATACCTTATTTTGCCCTCCTCAACATGGGGACCAGGTGCTTTGCAGAGGCCTTTTCTCCACAACTCTGGCCTGGAGGTTGACAGAAAGGGAACCAAAAGATACTGCCTCCCCCCCAATGTGAATGAGCAGTGTATATAGTACCCCTTACTCCATAACAAAAAAAAAAGTAAGACGGTAAATAAAAACTGCATTTCATCTACATACTTACCTGTAAAATCCATTTCTTGGAGTACATCATGGGACACAGAGCAGGCTATTCATGACCATGTGGGTTATAGGCCACCTATAGGTGAATAGATACTAGCCAACCAATCAGAGAGGAGGTCTTCCCCTATATAACCTATACAGGAAGTACATCAGTTTTTGTAGCAAGCAATGAAATTCCAGAAAGAGGGATGTGACCTCTGTGTCCTGTGATGTACTCCAAGAAATGGATTTTACAGGCAAGTACGTAGAGAAAATCCAGTTTTCGTACATCATGGGACACAGAGCAGGCAATCCATGACTATGCAGGATGTCCTGAAGCAATAAAAAATTTGAGGGGAGGGGGACACCATGATAGCCACCATCAATAATCCTTCAGGACTTACTCTGCCATCTGTAAAACACTGTGGCCAAAGCCAGAATCCTCAGCAGCTCTGACATACACCTGGTAGAACCATGTAAATATGTGAACCGAAGACCATGTAAACGGCCTTGCAAACCTGGGCCGCTGACGCCTGATGGCGATTGCTCAAGATTCCCCCACACTCTTGGTAGTGAGCACCTTCACCAGAAAGGGTGGGACTTTACCTTTCAAACCATAGGTTTGAATGAGCAATTAGCGGTCCAATGTGAAATAGTCACTTTGGATGCTGCCTGCCCCTTCCTAGGCCCCTCTGGCAGCATGAACACAGCATCTGACGACCTGACCTGTGCTGCCACCTTCAAGAAGGCCCTTACAGAGAGTACCACATTTAAGGTATGCAGAGATCACTCTCTTGCTGACAGAGGCTTAGGAAAGAACGAAGGCAAAATGATGTCCTGATTGAGATTAAAACCAGAATCCACCTTTGGTAAAAAGGATGGATGAAGTCACAACACGACCTTATGATGCCAAACTAGAAATGGTTCTCTGCAAGAATGAGCTGCCAGCTCCGACACCCTTCTCACAGAAGTGATTGCCACTAGAAACAACACCTTACAAGTAAACAGGACCAGTGGAATCTCTCTAATAGGCTCAAATGGTGTTTTTTAGAAAACCCCCAAAACCAAGGACACACAGGCAACCTGACTAGAGGAGCCATATGCATCACTCCTTGTAAAAAAAAAAAGCGTGGATCAAAGAGTGAGACACAATGGGCCTCTAGAAAAAAAATGCTCCTTAATGCGCCCTTAATGGTGCCAACAGCCAGTTTCCTCTGCAACCCTGCTTGCAGAAAGGACAGAACCCTAACAATCACATACTTTGAGTGCCATTTGTGAACCTCACACCAGGAAATGTAAGCCTTCCAGGTTCTGTAATAAATGTTCCTAGAAACTACAGAATGACAGAATCCAACACTCCTCTATCCATCAGGATCTGTGTTTCAATAGCCATGCCGTCAAATTTAGCAACCGTAGAGCTACACTACGTCCGTGTACCATGCCTCCTAATTATTAAAATAAAAAAAAAAAAAAAAGACTCCTCCCAAAGCCTGCGTAAACAACGTGGTAGCAGCTGGATCAGAAAAAAGGGATAAATCAGTGAAAACTGGTTCCAAGGAATCACTATGGCATCTACTCCTGCCACGCGAGGGTCCCTTACCCTGGACACAAAAAGATTGACCTTGTTGTTGAATCTGGATGCCAATACAGGTGACACTCGAAAAATTAGAATATCGTGCAAAAGTTTATTTATTTCAGTAATGCAACTTAAAAGGTGAAACTAATATATGAGATAGACTCATTACATGCAAAGCAAGATAGTTCAAGCCGTGATTTGTCATAATTGTGATGATTATGGCTTACAGCTCATGAAAACCCCAAATCCACAATCTCAGAAAATTAGAATATTGTGAAAAGGTGCAATATTCTAGGCTCAAAGTGTCCCACTCTAATCAGCTAATTAAGCCATAACACCTGCAAAGGATTCCTGAGCCTTTAAATGGTCTCTCAGTCTTGTTCAGTAGGAATCACAATCATGGGAAAGACTGCTGACCTGACAGTTGTACAGAAAATCATCACTGACAGCCTCCATAAGGAGGGAAAGCCTCAAAAGGTAATTGCAAAAAGAAGTTGGATGTTCCTAAAGTGCTGTATCAAAGCACATTAATAGAAAGTTATGTGGAAGGGAAAAGTGTGGAAGAAAAAGGTGCGCCAACAGCAGGGATGACCGCAGCCTGGAGAGGATTGTCAGGAAAAAGGCCATTCAAAAGTGTTGGGGACTTTCACAAGGAGTGGACTGAGGCTGGAGTCAGTGCATCGAGCCACCACACACAGACGGATCCTGGACATGGGCTTCAAATGTCGTATTCTTCTTGTCAAGCCGCTCCTGAACAAACAATGTCAGAAGCATCTTACCTGGACTTCCGGTTCCGGCGCCGGATGCTGTAAACGCGGGACCCGCGGCTCCCGGGATCCCGGCTATATAAATCCCGCTAACTGCCTCCGGGTCCCCGCTCTACAGCCCTCGGGTGTCCCTTACCTTCTGGCAGTGGCCCCAGCATGGAGCGGTACCTTTTGCCGGCGCAGTCCGGCCACGAGTCGGCTGCTAGAGCAGAGGGGTGCGGCTCTCCCCCTCCTGCAGCCAAGATGGCCGACGATGCCTGTCACTCTATGGACACAGGCAAGGAGCGACATCACACTGGGGGAGCAGGTATAATGGAATCTCCCTCCAACCTCCTCACTGCCTCTCCACTCCCTTTAGGCACTGACTGCCTTAATGAGCAGTATAATATGATTGCACAGGCAGTGTCCTCTATATTGCTCCCTAATATCACTCAGGCTGTGGATAGAGCTGTCACAATGGGCATGGAACAGCTGAGAAAGGATTTATGTGATCATTCTAAACGATTGACTGAGGCTGAGCAGCGTTTATCTGATTTAGAAGATGAAGTCCATTCCATGCAAGCGGGCACATCACAATCCAATAGTATACAGCAAAATATTTTGGATAAAATCGACGATTTGGAAAATCGATCACGTAGGAATAACCTACGCATTGTAGGTCTTCCAGAATCTTTTAATACTGGATCTCTCCCCGATTTATGCTCAACACGGATCCCGGCGGCATTAGGCCTATCCTCCTCCTGCCGGGTCGAGAGAGCTCACCGCCTGGGGCCTCCGTCTACCGAGCGCCGAACGCCTCGCTCAGTGATTGTCCGCTATCTCAATTATGCTGACCGCGTGGCGATCCTCACCTCTTTCCGTAACTCACGCTCTTTGCAGATTGAGGGTCACAAATTACTGCTATTTGCGGACTACTCGCAGGAAGTGTCGCGTAAACGGAAAGCATTCCAACAAGTATGTGGCACTCTTTATCAGAAAGGAATAAAGTTCACATTGGCGTATCCGGCCACGTTACGGTTCACTGCACCATCTGGGGTCTCTAAATCTTTTGTCCATCCTGAAGAAGCCCACCAATATATCCGAGATCACCTAGCCGAAGGGGATCCGGCATCACAGCCAGCGGGTAGAAATTTTGGGCCCAGAGATCAACGCAGTCCCCGCAAAGACCCACCTAAACGTCAACGCATCATTCCATCGTCCTCTAAAGCTCGTCCGCCTTGAAGGTCTAGGAGGCCATTGGTCTCTACATTAAAGCTTCAAGCTTTTCTCTTGATTCGATTGGCTCTGATGAAAGAGCTTTCTATTGGAATTCTTATTTTTGAATGGTATTTTTTTTTTTTTTTTTGAATACTGACTGACAGCTCACACGTTCTACAGTCTGAGTCAGTTCGATTGTTCAGCGCTAGATGTTCTATGTATTATTTGTTTGGCACAAGGCCTTTGCATTGTCGCCTACTTCAATGTCATGTTTTATTTACATATATGCCTGAATTTTACTTCTTCCTGCCTGCATTTGCCTTGCTCCATACATCAGCGGTGCTGCGGGGGAGGGGTGCTGGAGCCGCTGTCGGGAGTTCATTTGAGGGACGCCCCCACGTATCCTTAGCAATTATAACTTGGTCCCTGGGGCAGGCTCCTCTCACTGCTACTCCCGGTCACGCTGATGTTGGTGGATACAGCATGCGGAATGACGTGAAGTCCTTTATACTGTTGTGGTATATTATATGTTTGGTATTTTTGTTGGGCTCTGCTAGGGCCCCTGCTCTTGTCTTCGCTTTCTCTCCTCTTTTTTCTCTCCAATTTCACTTTCTCTTCTTTGGAGATCTCCGTCGTCTTCTGAGACCAGATTTACACCACCCACGTCCGCCTAATGAAGCAGCGCTATTTGTTTCCACATCTCTAATTGGTAAGTCCCGTATCTTCTTATCACATACCTTATCCCAGCTAGAATGACACGTATTTTTTCCTGGAATGTTAAGGGCCTCAGATCCCCTCACAAGCGCATGGCAGTACTAAGACATTTGCGGCGCTTACGTGCGGATATAGCTCTACTCCAAGAAACTCATCTTACACAGCCTGACTTTGTTCGTATGCGAAAACTTTGGGTAGGTCACGTCTTCGGCTCCTCCTCCCTTAATAATAAGGCAGGAGTACTTATTCTTATTCACAAGAGACTTAATCCTGAATTGGTCTCTGTGGACGCAGATGCCGAGGGCCGTTTCATAGCAGCACATGTCAAAATAGGACCCCAAGAGTTGGTCCTTGCCAATATATATGCTCCTAACTCCCCGACGAGGCAGGTTTTTCAGGGCCTGTCTTCACGGCTGGCACCCTATATCCACAAGCCGCTTGTCATAGGAGGTGATTTTAATTCTGTTATGCAGGAGCAGGAGGATAAATCGCAGAGTGTTGACCGAGACTCTCGCTCTACTCAGCCTCCCCGTCCAACGCCCACTTTACTTGGCAATTTTGTTGAAGCTATGCAATTTACTGATATATGGCGCTTGACTCACCCAGATGGTAGAGATTATACTTTCTATTCTCCTGTTCACCACTCTTTATCTCGAATCGATTATATTTTTTGCAACCCCACAACGTTGCAACATGTGGTATCATCTACTATACATGACATAGCCATATCGGATCACTCTCCAATTTCTATTATGATAAATTTCTTAGATCCTACACCGCACCCTAGGATATGGCGTTTCCCCTCGTTTTTGGCAAATAATCAGGAGCTTTCCCGGCAGCTACAAGACACCTGGGCAGATTTCCAATCTACTAATGCGGCTCATGTTTCTAATCCAAATTTATTTTGGGATACGGGGAAGGCGGTATTACGCGGTAAAATTATTGCTTTTACGTCCGCATATAAAAAAAGAATTCTGCACCATTTCACGGAGGCTAGTAACCTTCTTAGACTGACTCAGCGCAGGATGACGGACTCAAATACGCAGGACAATAGGACAGCTTGGGCGGCCGCTAAGAACCAGTTCAACACTTGGGCGGCAGCACAGGAAACACTTCATCACTCATACCTTGACCTACAGTATCACAGGTTTGGTAACAAACCAGGAAAATTTTTGGCGCGCATGTGTAGGAAGCCTTTTACCCCCACACAATTCACCTCTTTAAAGGATTCTCAAGGGATACTTAAACAATCATCGGAAGAGATTATATCTATTCTGGAAAATTTTTACGCAAATTTATATGGGCCGGACCCTATAGACCAGGCACAGGCACACTCCTTTCTTGACAGCGTACATCTACCACAAATTGATCCAATAGCACTGCAATCTTTAAATGCCCCGATATCGCAGGCGGATATTTGTTTAGCTATTAGTTCCTTAGCCAATGGTAAAGCTCCAGGCCCGGACGGGTACACTTCTGAATTTTACAAACTTATGGATAAAACTCTCTCTCCTACTCTACAGCTGGTATATCAGTCTATTCAGGAGAGCGGGGTATATCTGCCATCAGCTTCGCAGGCCCACATTAAATTAATAGCCAAAAAAGGCAAGGACCCCTCGGACCCTGGCTCTTATCGACCGATTTCTCTCCTTAATCTAGATGCAAAGATTCTCTCCAAAATAGTAGCTAATCGTTTGGCCATCATTTTGCCCACCCTTATTCATCCTTCTCAAGCTGGCTTTATAAAGGGGCGCTCGGCCACCTCAAATATTCGCAAAGTGCTCACAGTTTTACATCAGGCTAAACATAACCCATTACAGGATCTAGCGATTGTTTCCCTCGACGCTGAAAAAGCATTTGACAATGTAAGTTTTCAATGGCTTTATTCGGTCCTCACTAAATTTGGCTTTTCCGGACCGTTCACGCGTTTAATTCAGGCTATGTATTCCGCCCCGACGGCTCAGGTAGTGGCGGCGGGGAAAATATCCAATCCCATTTCATTACATAAGGGTACAAGACAAGGCTGCCCATTGTCCCCCCTGCTTTTCAACTTAGCTTTAGAACCCTTAGCCCGCTTCCTGTTGTTTCAATCACGACTCCATGGCATTCAAATTGCCCAACAGGATCTTCGTCTAGCTTTATTTGCGGACGACATACTTATATTCACCTCCAACCCGACTCTAGACTTACCGTACATTCAATCCGTTTTCGCAGATTTTCGATGCTGCTCGGGCCTCCGTATTAATTTTGCGAAAAGTGAGGTTCTGCCGTTATATCACGCTCGACTCCCTGAGTGGGCTGGCGACTCACTCTTTAAAATTAATACGAACCATATCACTTATCTAGGTATTAAAATTGGGAAATTGGCCTTGTCCCTTTATTCTCTGAATTATTCACCAGTAATTCAAAAAATTTTAGGGGAATTGGAAATGTGGAAAGAACTGCCATTATCACTTATGGGTAGAGTCCATCTCTTCAAGATGACGAGTTTTCCGAAGCTTCTGTATCCTCTTCAAACTATTCCTCTCCTGCTCAAACATACGGATATAGTCAGGCTGAATAAAGCGATTTCTAGTTTCTTATGGAGGGGGCGCCGTCCGCGAATAGCTATACATAAGTTGTTTCTTCCTAGATGTGAGGGTGGTCTGGGCCTTCCTAACATTAGGCTCTACAATCTATCTTGTATTTTACGGGTGTGTGTAGATTGGATCTCCCGTTCGTCCGTGTTTTCTAATTACCGACTCGAATCTGCTATGGTGAGCCCATATGATCTGTCGGCAGCTTATGAAAAGTGGTATGACCAGGGTCTTAGATTTGTAAGTCAGTTGTATGACTCAGCATCAGGATCCCCCCTTCCGTTCCAACAAATTCTCAGCGCGTTTGACTTACCTTCCCATCATTTTTTGTATATTTTGCAAGTTAGGAATTATGTGAATTCCATAGTACAAAATAAGTCTTCTCGCTTTTGTTCTACTATGATAGAAGTCCTTGTAAGGAATCAAAAATACAACATATCCAATATCTATGGTCAACTATCTATGCACTATGCAAAACCGCTGGATTCCTATACTTCCATCAAAACGTGGATACGAGACTTTGACAATGCCTTCACCGCGGAGCAATTGCTCACAGGTTTTAATACTACCTGTGCGTTCAATACGAACGAATTTTGGAGGGAGCAGCAATTCAAAATTATGCACCATGCATATATGCCTTGCTTGTACTCCCGAGCAGACTCATTGATCTCTACATGCCCGCTCTGTGGTTCATATAAACCGTCACTTCATCACAGATTCTGGAATTGTCCACGGGTCTGTATCTTTTGGAACCAACTTTTGAACTTTGTGCTTTTCGTCACTACTCTCCAGTTACCTAGGGACCCGCTGCTTCTTCTCTTTGGCAATCTGGAAATATCAGTGTCTGCTGCCTCACACTGCAATCTTGCTTTGTTCAGAGCAACCAAACCTTGGCTATCCATTTGTTTGATGGCGGCGAGAAGGTCTATTTTGAAAAAATGGGTCTCCAACTGTCCACCTACCATCTCAGACGTCAAATTGGAACTCAACTTTCTACTTCGATTGGATCGGCTTGGTCTACATATAGCTCCTTCTACAACAGGAGTGGATAAGTTCAACCGCAAGTGGGGTCAATATGTTTCAAAAGTTCTCCCAAGTCCTGAGCCCCAGCACCCTTCTCATGGTTCTATAAGCTAGATTTAAGCTAGTTTCCAGGGTATTCCTGATGCATGGTGATTCTATTGCTCAAGGGGTCAAATGATTGTAACATTATAAATGCTGTGTACCTATCAGAAATCTCTTTTGTTCTCGCTTTGCTCCACTCCCACTTCGCCAATCTGGCTTATTAATCTCTCTCTCATTTTCCTGGCGGACCTATATGAAGTGGTCCCCTACTAGCACATCTTTATACATACTGATGCGCTGCTTCTCACTATACTTTAATATCTCACTATACTTTAATATCTCATTATACTTGACTATCTTATTACTTTATCAGTCTATTACTTTTTTTATCCTAATCTCTTTACCCTGGCTTGTTTTCATGGTCCTCTGGCCTCAGACTTTTGGTACATAACTTCTTGTACTCCAATTCTCCTTTTTTTTTTTTTTTTTTCTGTCCCTTTTGGCATATTCTTTATATGCTGGCTTTTCCAACTCCCTGGTCTTATGTCCCTACTGCTTTATCTCTATCCTATATTTTCACTTTCTTTTTTCCTTTCTTAATCTCATGCACGATGACCTCCCTATCGGTCGATATGACAAATGGTTAACATTGCTCAAGTCGCTTATTCTTTTGCTTTACGTATGTTTATATATATATATGTGATTTTTCGAAATCCTGCATACTTTAACTTCAAGCCCTTGTACCCTGACATATTACATGTGCTATATTTTCCCATAGATACTCTTCATTCCAAACTTCTCCATTCCCTCTCGGATTCTTTCGGGGCTTCTGTAATATGTTTATGAGTAAATTGTTATCCTGGAATTTATTCATCTGTTTTGGCATGTTGCCACGCTATGAATACTGACAAACCTCATCGTTGGTTATTTTGTGTGTACAATAAAACCCAATAAAGCTTCTTTAAAAAAAAAGAAGCATCTTACCTGGGCTAAAGAAAAACAGACCTGGTCTGTTGCTCAGTGGTCCAAAGTCCTCTTTTCTGATGAGAGCAACTTTTGCATCTCATTTGGAAACCAAGGACCCAGAGTATGGAGGAAGAATGGAGAGACACACACTGCAAGATGCTTGAAGTCCAGTGTGAAGTTTCCACAGTCTGTGTTGATTTGGAGAGCCATGTCATCTGCTGGTGTTGGTCCACTGTGCTTCATTAAGTCCAGGGTCAACACAGCCGTCTATCAGGAGATTTTGGAGCACTTCATGCTTCCTTCTGCAGACAAGCTTTATGGGGATGCTGACTTCATTTTCCAGCAGGACTTGGCACCTGCCCACACTGCAAAAGCACCAAAACCTGGTTCAATGACCTTGGGATTACTGTGCTCGATTGGCCAGCAAACTCGCCTGACCTGAACCCCATAGAGAATCTATGGGGCATTGCCAAGAGAAAGATGAGAGACACGAGACCGAACAATGCAGAAGAGCTGAAGGCCGCTATTGAAGCATCCTGGTCTTCCCTAACACCTCAGCAGTGCCACAGGCCGATAGCTTCCATGCCACGCCGCATTGAGGCAGTAATTGCTGCAGAAGGGGCCCAAACCAAGTACTGAGTACATATGCATGCTTATACTTTTCAGAGGTCCGATATTGTTTTATGTACAATCCTTGTTTTATTGATTGCATGTAATATTCTAATTTTCTGAGATAGTGGATTTGGGGTTTTCATGAGCTGTAAGCCATAATCATCACAATTATGACAAATCATGGCTTGAACTATCTTGCTTTGCATGTAATGCGTCTATCTCATATATTAGTTTCACCTTTTAAGTTGCATTACTGAAATAAATGAACTTTTGCACGATATTCTAATTTTTTGAGTTTCACCTGTAGATCTACATCTGGGTCACCCCATCACTGGTAGATTTCCTCAAAAACATCAGAATGCAAAGCCCATGCCCTGGAATCAACTGATGGTGACTGAAATAATCCGCCTGCCAATTTTTCACACCTGGAATGAACACGGATGGGGGGTACAGTCACCGACGATGGGATTGTCCTGCGTGGGTGCATTTTCTGCTGGAGTGCAAAACAGCAGTTGAACACAGCAGTTTAACTAAAGCAGGATAATTAAAGCAGCAAGAAGATACAGCAAAGAACTCTACTGCACTCTGGATGGACTGCAAGCAAAACACCCTGGGAAACATCTCCTACAAGTCTGATTCTCACTCCACCTTTTAATATGCCCCCTCTACTCTACCTTTTCATATTACGATCCTCTGTTCTCAGAATCTAATTTCTTTACCCCTCTGTTCCCCCCCAAGGCTTACACATATCACCATCACTTCTACTATCTCCCTACTATGGCTGTCATCACCTCCTGCTAATACTTAACTCACCTGCTGACCCAAACACCAGGACAGGAAGGCATGTGCACTCATGTACATCCCACTCCCATCTTTCCTCAACCTCCTTCGCCTAGCCTCTGGGGATATCTCCCTCGAACCCTGGTCCTCCAGTATTTCACCCTCACACCAGGCACCCTCCTTCCTCCAGGAATAGCCGCAATCCACTCAATTTAATTTCAATTCCCATGCTCCTAAAAACCACCCTCCCTTTTTCATGCGCACTCTGAAATGCCTGCTCTGTCTGTAATAAGCTCACCTCTGTCCATGACTTTTTTGTCTCCCACTCCCTTAACCCCCTAGCAATTACAGAAACCTGACTTCAAGCATCAGATTCTGCTTCTCCCGCAGCACTTTCCTATGGAGGACCCACTGGACTCACTCACCCAGACAAAGTGGTCAGAAAGGAGGTGGAGTTGGTTTGCTTCTATCCCCATTGAACACCTTTCAAGTCCTCCCTACCCCTCCCTCTCTATCCTCTTCTTTTGAGGCTCACTGCATTCAGCTATTTTCTCCCATTTCTCTGAGGATTGCAGTGATCTAGTGGCCTCCTGGACTGGAGTCACGCTTTCTTGATGACTTCTTTGCTTGGCTACCCTACTTTCTCTCCTCTGAAATACCCACTATCATTCTCGGAGATTTTAACATCCCCATTAATGTGATCAACCCAGCTACATCCCAGCTCTTCAACATAACCTCATCTTTTGCCTTAACACAATGGACACAGTCCTCCACTCACTCTGATGGGAACTCATTAGACCTGGTTTTCTCCCATCTTTACACTCCCTAAAACCTCACAAACATGCCCTTTCCTCTCTGATCACAATCTCATTACCTTCACTGTGTCCTCATCTTCAAACACCTATCCCTCCAAGCAGCAAACAATTACATGCAGAAACCTTCACAACTTTAGCCCTTCTCTTTTCCACTCTGCAAATGACCGCCTCTATGACAGAATCTCTCCCCTGTCCTGCCCTGACCTGGCCACTTCTGTCTAAAATAGTTCACTTTCATCCACACTAGACTCATTTGCTCCTCTAACTACATGAAGTATCAGGCCCCGACCATTACAACCATGGCAGACTGAAGACACCAGAAATCTTAAGAGACATAGTCATGAACTGAAGCAACTGTGGCGTAAAACCAAATCCCAGCAAGCATTCACCCTATATAAATCTGCTTCCTTTAAAATACAATTCCTCCCTCCATGTTGCCAAACACTTTGTCACTTTGTCTACTTTGTCACTCTTATTAATACTTGGTAATCCAGTCCTCGTCGTCTCTTCTCTACTTTTAACTCTCTACTTTCTCCACCTCTACCTCCACCCAGTAACTCACTCGCTGCTTACGAGATTGCCAATCATTTCAAAATCAAGATTGATGCAAATCGTAGGGGCATCTCCACTGCACAGACATCTATCCCACTTAGCATACCTTATATTAAACCTCCCTCAACACTTTCCTCTGTTGAGCTTGCTACTATTGAAGAGGTCACTAAGGTTTTCTCAGAAGCCCGTCTGACCACCTGCCCCGTGGATCTTGTCCCTTCACAACAACTACGGTCACCCTCTTCTTCTATCCTATGCTCCCTCACTCACATCTTCAATCCCTCCCTCTCTACTGGTGCCTTCTTCTCCCCTCTAAAGAAATCCCAGATCACTTCCATACTTAAAAAGCCCTCACTGGACCCCACCAATCTGAACAACTTAAGACCCATCTCCCTGCTCCTGTTTACCTCTAAACTCTTAGAACACTTAGTCTACAATCACCTGAGCTCCTACCTCACTGACAACCTTCTTGACCCTTTACAGCCTGGCTTTCGCTCACTGCACTCCATTGAAACTGCTCTACTAAAACTCCCTAATGACTTACTATTAAAAAAACACAAGGGAACGCCAACCTAAATGAAATACGTGTAAAAAGTTTATTGATAAAATTAACTGAATAGCTACTTACAAGGAAGATGTGTAATAAGGTATTGAAAACATGTCCTGTGGAGGCTAGTAGAGGGGATGATGGTGTCCAGTGCTGCCTGGGTACCAGGAGAGAGATGTGTGGTAAACTGTCAGTGGTGGACGCCGTGACAGGCGCTATAACCAGCGTTGAACGCACGGAAATCCGAAACCAGAGGGCAACCAATAGGGGTGCAAGGACGGATCAGGTGATGAGTCAGGTGACGTGTTTCAAAGCTTCCGCTTTTTCTTCAGACCTCAGAGTAGCCCCAACACCGGAGCAAGAATTTTTGTGAAAACTCTGGGAGTCGTGCCCAGCCCAAACTGTAGTGCTATGAACTGGAAATGCTGAGCCCCTATTGCAAACTGCAGAAATATTTGGTGAGGAATGAATATCAGTACATATAGATATGCGTCCTTGATGTCTCTGGACGCTAAAAAATCTCCTTCCTGTAGGGAGGCCACTACTGACCGAACTGATTCCATAGGAAAAGATCGGACATTTAGAAACTGATTTAGCCCCTTGGGGTCTAAAATGGGCCTTACATCCCCATTTGGTTTTGGGAGTGTAAACAGGGTTGAATATAAACCACTGAAACCTTTCGTCCACTGGAGCCTCGCGGTCACTCCCTGAGACAGTAGGCAATCGAGTGCCTGAAATAAAGCTCTTCCTTTTTCTGGATTTACTGGTACATTGATTTTAGAAACCTTGGAGGGGAAAGACACAAAATTCTTGTCTCTACCCCAGAGAAATCATGGAAATTACCCATTTGTCCCAGTCAGCATACATAATTTGCTCCAGAAGAGAATGCACCGGGAAGGCCTGAGTACTCTGTGGAGGCTTCAAAGAGCCCAGAGAAGAATAGTAAGATTTCTATCGGAGGTAGCCTGAATCCAGATCACACCATATCAGTGAGGTCCTGGGCTAAAAATCTCGGAGACTGGGAGGCACTGGGAGATCACCTGCTTCTCCTCAGGCTGTTACTCCTCAGACAAAGATTCTGCTGCCTGCCCTTCCTCCAGTTCTTATTCATCCTCAGGTTCCACCCATTCCTGCTTCAGGATTGGTGGTTCTAGTGACGGGGATCTATCCCGCTTCTTAGTCCCCTGAGAAATTGATGCAATCATCCCAGAGATCTTATCTTCAAAACAAGTTAAGGCTGAAGCAAGATCATACTTGGTTACATCTGCCAAAGCAGATGCCCCAGTAGTAGCCTCAATACCAGATAGACACAATGGCTCAGACTGCCCAGTTGCTTCTGGCCTGTCAGGAGAGGATATTACAGCGGTACTTCGACTAGGTTCCTCTGGACCTGGTGGCTGCACATTAGTGCCCTTTCCTGCTGCACCTCCCCCACTCCGCTTTCTAGAAGACATTACGTCAGATAGCGCAATACCTTTGCACCTCCACCAGTAAACACAGACCACAAAAAACAGCTATGCAAGTATAGTGCTGAAGGAAAAAAAAACCTCTCAATGCAAATTTTGACCTTGTATGCCACCAAGGGCAGATCCTGACTGACTGGCCATTGTTTCCCCCTCAGGGGAGTATTCACGTGCCCCTACTGAATAGCCTGCTCTGTGTCCCAGCCACAGGAAGCTCCCCAGCAGCAGCAACAGCCCACGTGTCCTAGCCTCCTAATAAACAACTATGGCCAACTTTCGTCTCTGGCACAATCCTCGTGCACGCACACACCCTATAGTCGGTGGCCAGTTGAACTCCCTCTAGTGGCCGAAAAACAAGAAAGGAAGCACATCTCTGGAACAATCATGAGCACTCCCCCTGGTGGAAACCTCAATCAACACACATCTCCTTTTCCCTCCAATAGAGCTTTGTCGTTTCTCCTTACAGAGGGGGAAAAAAAAAAAAAAAAAGGAGATATCTTACCAGTCCCACCGCAGGTCCCTGACTTCCGCCAGGCACCTTCACACATCATGGTGGCATTGTCATTCAAGGGCCCATACTGAGAGACCACTGCCTCGGACCTGTAAAGCATCCCACTGGAAGCGCCTTGGTCAGATTAAAAACTGTACAGGGTTCCATCTGCGCGGGGTCCAGTGCTGTAAGGCTGCAATACAGGCAAAACCCCTGAGGATTCTTCCCCTTATCCAGTAAGGCACGGGTACCATCCATTTTGGCTCACAGCTTTCCAAATGGATCCGATTAAAGTCCCTGATCCTCTAATGGAACCAAGCACAAACAACACTTTCAGTGACCATTCACCTTATAGACACTGGCGGAAAAAACTAAAGTACTTCCTGTGTGGGAGGGGATATATAGGGGAGGACCTCCTCTGATTGGTTGGCCAGTGTCCATTCACCTACAGGTGGCCTATAACCCATATAATCACAAATAGCCTGCCCTGTGTCCTGTGATATACGATAAAGAAAACACCACACCAATAAAAAAAGGTCTCACAATGAAAAATCCATTGTCAATTTAGTTATCTACCAATGTAAATGCTTGTCAAGCACAATAAACAATGCCCACCTACCCGCTGTAAAAAAATGATTTGCCAGAATGTCTTACAGCCTAATAAATAAAGTGGTGGGGTCCCCAGGGTGATATCATTGACCAAATATGGCCATGACCAATACTGGCCAATTCCCCATAGCATCACTGATCAATATTCTCACCTGGGATACCCCACCCCTTTATTTACAGCTAGGGAATGGTCATTTGCAGCAAATGAGTAACATGTTCATCTGTGTGGGACAATTTGATGATGGATTTGCTTTTGTAGCACTTTTTAATTTTTTTTTTTATATAAAGGACTTACAATTTATAAATACACACCACACTGTTTGGCAATTATTTTTAAAAGGGCTTCTAGAAGCCCCTTTTCCACGTAGAGTGTATTTTGTCTGGTGTGGTTTGGGGGAAGGGAGCTGGGGGTGAAGCAGAAGAAGGTAGGGCTGCCTCGCTGCCTACCCCTTTTGCAGGCTTCATGTTCTGATGAGGGCCTGGTACTGGATCCCACTTTTTTCGTGGGTTCCCCCTTAAATTCATCTGTGTCCCTTTTTTTGCTGAAGCTTTCCAAATTACAGGTGAACTACTGGGTGGGAATATGCTATAGGGCATCAGAAAAGTATTTAGCACTAATTTCAACAGAGAGCTTTAGGAGGGTGAGAAGTATGAACAAGTGCGGATATTATTAGACTGATGTGGATAGTGGGGGCAGCCCCTCCAAAAAAGCTCCTGAGAACTGAGTGGGGGGATCTGGTAAAATAAAATGTTCCTAGTGGGGAAAATGTGAAAGAACCTCCTTCATACAGTGTGGGGAGATGTATGACGCAGGTTAGTGTAGATAACCCAAGGCAAATATGTTTTTATTAAGTATAGAGCAGAGTATTAATAAAGTTTTCTACCATATGTTATTACTACCACACAAAGTTTTTAGCTTTGTTCACAAGCCAGCCGTGTCTGAGAAGTTGTTTTCCCAATATGTCACCATGGAGCGGGTGTATTTGTAGAGGTGGGTGTTGGATACATGTTATATGTTGTCTTGCTCCCAATACTCTATGAATGTGACAGTTTGCTTTAAATGATATATTTAACATTTAGAAAAAGATTTTGTGGTATGAAGAGTATACAAATAGAAGCCAGTATAGGTTTGTGGCTATAGCGTCTCTACACCATTCACTTAGAGTGTCTGAAACCATTTGATCTATTTGGAAGTAATGTTTATTCAAATGTTTGGATTTATGCAGTGGCTTGTACTCCACTGTCCCCTTTGGGTCCTCAGGGGGTTTGGCCCCCTGGTTTTTCTCCTCCCCCTGGTGCACCTGCAATATGATACTCTATTCAACCAGAATGAGAAAAAATAAATTTTTGACTATGTTCTTGTTTTTGTTTATATTAGTAGTTAAATGTCTATATGTTGATGGCTTATGAAGAAGTGAATCAAGTCCATGAAACGCATTGACCCCAAGCCTAACAAGAATCAGCCTAAAGTTTATAAACAATGGGAACATATGCGAAGAGATATGCTGTTCATAATGTTTTGCAATTTTCAGTATTCTGCAGTACTTATTTCACAGATCTCCCTAAACTTATCTACACTAACTATTAATATTAAAATATATATGTGTGCCACATCCCTAATAATGTATATTTGAACCAAAGACTTTTGAGGCACAACATAGACATAAAAACATAATTTATTGTGGCAGAATCTAACATATGTGACATCTATTTCACATCAATACTGAATCGTATAAAAAGGAAAAGTTTACAGTAAAATTTTCCTTATTATCCTTCAGCATTATATTGTAAGGTGGCAGAATTTACACTTATATTTGTCATGTTAAGCTAGTCAGGACTGAGTCTCCAATATCCAGTCAAAGCCGAGCTTATATGTGCTATAGCTAATTGGCCCTGAAAAGCTACTCACATCTAAGCTGTGTCTCATGGACCAATCGCTCTCAGGAAACCGGAATATGTTTTCCACAGTAACAGAATCCTTCAGTTAAAACAGGACGATGTTGCAATAATATTTTAAAAATATTCTATATAAAATTATATTGCAATATGATGGCAAAAGAGAAACTCAAATTACTGACCTGCTCCTTCTTCTCAAGAGTCAGGGCATGTTCTTCAGCTATCTTTGCTCGGTGTGCTTGATGGGCCTCATTTTGCTCTTGAAATTTTCGCACTGTTGCTAGAAAAAAAAAATATATAACCGTTTGTCCCACAAAGTGTTTTCTAAAGTTAAACTGCAGGGCAAACAACTAAATAATAAGTGGAATACATATGAGTCTGTTTTACCTGTTAAAATATTTGTATTTCTACCAATCCTGTTTTGAGGTTTATACAACCTTACCACGCAGTCAAGTGGAGGACACCACTTACAAATAAGAAATGCTGTGGTATCATCATTCATTTACAACCTTGATGGCTCGGTAGAGAGAGTCCAGGCAGAGGTAATCTCATTTAAGAAGTCAAAGATGGATAAAACCATCCATAAACCGGCTTTCAGCAATTGGCGGGCTTACTGAAAAGGCACAAGCTTCAGCTACTGTTTCAACACTTTTTACAATATAAGGTTTACAATTAAGCATTTTTGAGTGTGAAATATGTCAGCACACTGACACTTGTTGTGCCAGCACACTAGGTGACATTTGTGCCTTTAAAGTTCAATAAAGAAGAATGCCACCAGCACACAGAGGATCTCCAATATGGGTCCAAAGCTTTCATAAGGGATCACATAGTTACAGCAAGAGCTGAAGGACCCCTTTATAAGGCATGTGACAAATTGTGATAAAACAGAGAAACTATTTAAAGAACCATCCAATCAGTGCAAAGAATATTAGTCAAGCCCTGCCCCTTAACTTCATATTCCTGCCATATAATAGACCTTTGTCAACAACATAACTGTTCAAAGCCTTCATAAGTGTGCTGCAAAACAGTAATCAGATATGTACTGTATATAATGCACTGCAGGGGGAGGGTGTAGTGTGGTCACATATTCATATTATTATTCCCCAAGTGCTAAAGTATTGTGATTGGGCATTGGCACCGCATCATGTAAACAAAGGGTAGGCTTGACATTGTTGCTAGGAGACACCAGGGGTGTCTCTAGTCACCAGTATATCCCACTGTGCGCACGTGCACCATGGTCTATTTATTTGACTAGGCCGGCCGCTGGTGTCAGGGTAACTCATGACACTGGGTGGGTGTGTCCCATTTCCTTTGCACCGATTGGTGGATGGTTCTTTAAATAGTTTCTCTGCTTTATCACAATTTGTCACATGCCTGATGAAGGAGGTCCTGTGCGGCTCCAAAACATAACTCTTGTTGTAACTATGTCATCGCTTATTTAAGCTTTGGACCCATATTGGAGATCCTTGGTGTGCTGGTAACATTCTTCTCCTCTGACTTCTCTCAGTTCCAGCAGATGGTCGCTGCAGCATCTGCTTGTGTACATAGCCATTTCTTAACACAGGAAGGTATTCGTTGCGATCAGGCATTCTAGTTTTTAACTTTCAATAGACCCCTATATTTCTACAAGCAATATTATAGACTTTTTTTTCCCCATTCAGTTCACTAATTTGCATTCAGGAAAGGCTGGGTTCCAAGTTGTAGCAGCAGTTGTACGGAGTCTGAACAGCCCTGGAAGCAGCCCAAGTCATTCATTCCCATTTACTGGAGGTTATCTCTCTGCTCACTGTTCTCTACCCTTCAAATCAGCAAATTCCTTATCAGCACGCATGCATGGAGCACATATGGTTGACTTCAAATCCAGTACCTTTCTCCCAGTCGGAGTGCAGCTATATAGCAAGTAAAATTCAGGTACTTTTACTACTTGCATAATGAAAAATACATTATTACAATAAATTATTTAATAAAGCTGCAATGATTTGTGTCTTTTATATCTACCTGGGGTCCACAAAAATTACCAGAAGGAATCTTTCGACTTATGCCACCAGATTTAAGCTTTTTTTTGTTGCTATAAAAAGTGCTGCAATTTATATTTGACATTGAATCATGGAAAAGAAGTAATTAACATTTTAGGCAAGTTCATCAAGTTGCTTCAAAATCACTATACTAAAGTACTGGAGGATGATAATGTATAGAAAGACCCCTCTAGTATCACCATCTGTAATTGTATATACATTGTATATATAATTGTATAGTAGATAAACCAAAAAAGAACATACGTTGGACTGATCCTCTTAAGTCAATGCATTTCACACAGTGGCCTTTTCAGGAAACTGAGGACCAAGAGAAGTAGCAATTGTACTATGGTTTATGGTTCCAGCGACTAATTAAAGGCTACTCCTGGGGAGGACACTGGCACAAGAAGATAGAACAAAGGAACAGCGGCCCTTCCAGGAGCTTCCTGTGGTGTACAGGAATTTGCTTAATGTGTGCTGGATATTAAAAGCCCAAAACAACATTTTGAAAACTAATCTGTACACACAGATGGTCTAAAATCTCTATGTGGAAAGGAGTTCTGAATCCTTTTGCACAAAAAGAACAAAATTATGAATTGGTATTGGTAAGGTTGATACAAACTGGTCACAACTTGTAGCATGTGTAAGTGTGGGTGTATAGCTTAGAACTACAGGTAACAGCTCCAGACAATGGAGGACAGATGGAACCATCAAAATGGATCTGAGATCCCTAGCCATGTTTTTTGGACTAGGCTGCTGAGGTCTGACAAAACAGACTTCATTGTGACAGAAGGTTGCATAGCCAAATTGGCCAGGGAGAACAAGGTCTTAAGGAGTGCTTCTAACCTTTTGTCCACAGGGTCTATGAAGATCAGTACATCCTCAATAGGGATTGTTAAAGTTTTGCTAGGGCAGGAAATGGCAGGGTCTAGAAATGGGATTGCCCATTTCTTTAGAATTTTTTTGTTAATAGTATATTGCTGAGCTAAACAGAGAGAAAATCTTTTTTTTCTTGGTGAGGCCAATCACAGTACAACACAGGCCGCAAAATATGTGTACTAGGAAGGCTTTGGCATAGTTTCACTGAATCTTGGCTGGTGACCTTTTTCCTAGTCGATGCAGGTGGCTCTACACAACTGGTCCTGGTTACAAACAGAGGAAGTTTGGATGTAGACATTCTAGCCTCCAGATTCAACAACAGAGTCCCCCATTTTTAACATATAAGATTGAAGATGTCTGGGTGAAGAGCCTATTCCCCCTTGATCCATGCAGTAGTGGCTGAGTGAGTTTGCTTTCTTTCTGGTTTTCCACTGCTGGGATGTGGAGCACAGAGATCAATGAACAGTGAATTTCTGTTCATGAGATTACCTGGCTTGCTTCCTCTGGTGTCCCCTTGATGTATGTCACAGCTGTGGCAATATCTGACTGTACCCTGATTGGGTGTCCTCATAAAAGAGGGGGGTTCAATGTTTCAGAGCACGGGTGTAAAACCGACGGCCCTCCAGCTGTTGCAGAACCACAAGTCCAATCATGCCGCTGCCTATGGCAGAAATTTAAAAAGGTATTTGTTGACAGATTTTACCTCGAGAATAGGATGAATTCTCCCAGTGGGCACTGGTACTGTAAACTGGCTTTAATAAAAACTTTTGAACTGGTATTTTTGAGGTACAGGCACAACTAATACCTGGGACAAAAGATGGTTCAGGACATTCTGCAAAGCTGCTGTCCTTGGGCAGTTTTTGGTAGATCTGAGAGAAGAAAATGTTGAGGGCATAGAGTTTTGAACTCTATTTTGTATCCCTTTGAAACCACCAATTTAACCCACAGGTCTGGGGCGTCTGTGACCCAGACATGGACAAACTGTAAGAGACTTCCCCACCTTTCACTGAGAAGAGGATTTTGGGGAATACTTGCTGGGCTTTGTGTACCAAGTCTTGCACTGAAAAGAAGGGCTGAACTTCGATTTGGAAGTTTAAGACTGGGTAGAGCGGACAGGTGCTCTGCATTTTGAGGTGGTAGAGGCTCCTGAAGCCGGGGTTTTGGGATCTTCTGCTGTGGGAGCAAAACCTTCCCTCCTGTGATACATGCCCTTTGTGTAGGAACCGCTCTGTCAAGGAATTTGAAGCCTGCATTCTGCAATGACCACTTGTATGGGTTCTATCTAAAACTTGTGAGCTCAAATTTAGAAATTAAGAGCCTTGAGATCCAAGATGGGATAGATGTCCCTTTTGAGCTTGGGAACCATAAAAAAAAAAAAAAGTAGAAACAGAATCCCTAAAAGAGGTTCAGCAGCAGGGACAGAGTCATTGACACCGTGGTCCAGGAGCTCTGACAACGCATGATGAAGGTCTACAAGGTATTGTAACGACAAATGGAGATTTAAAAAATTAGAAAGTGGGGAGGGCAGGGAAAAAAAATTCAAACTTGCAATTCTTGCACCCATGCATTAGGAATGCAAAATGTTTAAGTGCTCTCCAACAGGTTATCCCCCATTCCCCCGGAAAGTTGGGAAGCACCTTCATGCTCAGGTGGGATTCTAGGTGTATTGCCAGACCATGCAGGTAAAAGGGAACCAACCTTGGGGGCCTTTATATTGAAGTCGAGGTTAAACAGTAACAAGGCTTCTGTAAAGACATAAAGCAATATGACATGCAAGTCTGTTCCTTGTCTCTCTTAACCTCATAAGGACCACCCACAGTACATTTACTGCTGCAAGGCGGCCCTTCTGTGCAAAATCACGTGTGTATATATATATATATATATATATATATATATATATATATATATATATATATATATATATATATATATATATATGTGATTCGTGCTCCTGGCGTCTCCAACCACCCACCAATCCGCGGGTGTCCCGCTTTGATCCCCGAGGGATCAGTCATCCGATTTAGGCCAGTGATGTCCAGCCCAAGTCAGATGATCGATCCCTGTCCTATCCTGTCCTGTGTGGACAGCTATAAAGGACAGGAAGTGATGAAATCTTCTACCCCTGGGCACAATCCGTCTCAGAGAGAAGAATCAACAAAACGGTGAGTAAAATCACTACACAATTACAGTTAGAACACTAGGACACATTTAACACCTTGATCGCAACCCCCCCCCCCCCCCCCCCCAAGATAACCCCTTCACTGCCCTGTCACCAGTGTCATTAGGACAGTGTACAGATTTTTTTGTTCATCACTGTATTAGTGCCGCTGGCGACTTCAGATAGAGCTAGCGTCAGTTAGCGTCCCTCCCAGATAGTGTCAGATTGCCCGTTAGTACACCAGTAATCACATTTAATCTCTTGATTGCCAGGAACACGCTCACATACACAATAAACCTCCATTGATAGTATAGTGTCTGAACGGATCAATATCTTTAATCAGATCAGCACTATACCAGCGTTCACATTAGGATAGCATCCCCAAAAATGCAGAGTTAACGAGATCAGCCCCGGCACCTGCCAGCACCTGCATTTAGCCCCTACGCTTACCCCAACCCCCTTCTAAGCTAGCAAGTGTCACTTGATACATTGCACACAAAACTGCAGTGTTCGCAGAATCAAAAAATAAAAAGCGCACAGGTGATCAAATACCACTGAAAGAAAGCTCTATTTGAAAAAAGGGTCATAAATTTAATTTATGTACAGCATTGCATGACCATGCAATTGTCAGTTAAACTAGTGCAGCGCTGTATAGCAAAAAATGGTAAATTGCAGTATCTTTACCATAGTTTGTAGATGCTATAACTTTCACACAAAGCAATCAATATACACTTAATGGGATTTTTTTTTTTACCAAAGATATGTAGCAGAATACATTTTGGCCTAAATGTATGACGAACATTGAGTTTACTATATATTTTTTATAGCTGAAAGCAAAATATAGTTTTATTTTTCATTTTTGGTCTTTTTTTTGTTTATAGCGCAAAAAATAAAAAGTGCACAGGTGATCAAATACCATCGAATGCTCTATTTGTGTGAAAAAAAAAAAAAGGACATAAATTTTGTTTGGGCCTGAAATGCCAGGATAGCAACAACCCCCCCCCCCCCAATTACCCCTTTTAGGAAAGCAGACACCCCAAGGAATTTGATAAGAAGCATGGTGATCATTACACTCTCCAGGTGTTGTTCCCTGCGGGGTCCGGCCCCCTTCTTCACCTCATGTCATAACACCCATCTAAACCACATTTACTGCTTACAGGTCTTGAAACCATCATTCGGAGTTTCTGCTGAGCTCCCCCCCGGTCCCGTCCTCTTCCCTCTCCCCTTGCCTAGCTACCGCTATTCTTTCTTTTTAGACATGAGGTGCTACTTGATTTTTAGAATGTCATGGAGTCCTGCGGGAGCGGGGTGGGAGATGGATGGTTTGAGTTTTTGAGAGGGAGCCGGGAAGAGAAGAGTTAGGACAGATGAGAGATACCTTAGGGTTCCAAAAAGAAATGGTGCACTAGGTCTCATTTTTCCCAATTGTTTCCTTTGATGGTTGCTTTTTTTTTTTTGAATGGTTGCCCTGCTGTTTCTGTGATGTTGCATTGTTTTTTGCCATAAACAGATAATGATACGATTTGCTTTTCATCTTAATGATATGCAGGTTTTCCATTTGGCTTTCATTGATGTTTTATTTTCAGCATGGACTCGCACACTGGCCCTACCATGGCACACCTATGATACCACAACTCTGCCCATAACTTTAGGATCATGCCACGACTGCATTCCACTTAGATGTGCATTTTCTCATTTTCCTACATACAATGCTTCCACCACTATATGCCCTAATGATATATATTCGGTTTCCTTGCCCTCATGACATTTATTACATTTTCCTTCTGATATCCCTAAGCTTGTTGCTGCCTCTTACCTTACCCATTATGTCAGATGATGGCGGTTGTGCCCCCATCTATATCTTCATTCAAACGAACTGTGCTCACCCTCCCTCTCCGATTCTTGCATTTTTTAAGGTCCATGGCACGGCGGACTCTTTCTTTGTGGATCCAAGTGCACCGCGTTTCCCACACAGCGAGCTTTGAGAGCTCTCGCTGAACTTTTTCCGGCCGTCTTTACTCCCTTGTCCTCTGCCTCTCATCTCCTTTCATTCCTTGTTCCTCTTTCTGCTATTTCCCTCCTAATCCTTCTTCTTTCTTGTTTTTCTTTCCTCCTTCCTGTATCTTGGTGGGTCAGCTGGTCTACCCCCACTGCCGGTTATCTCTCTCTCTCTTTCTTTTCATTTAATCTCTTTTCCTTCCCCTCTCTCCCCTTCTTTTTTTTTTTTCTTTCCTCTCTTCTCTCTCTTCCCCATACCCCCTTTTCCATCCCTTTACTCTCCCGGACATGCCTTCTCTCAACTCCCTGTCAGGACATCTTTTGCTGAAAGTTCTGTCTATTAATATGAAGGGTCTGAATACCCCTGGAAAGCGCTCTCTCCTGCTTTCGCACCTTTTTAAACAGAGAGCAGATATTGTTTTTCTTCAGGAAACGCACTTCGTCACGATGCCATACCCAAGCTTACTAACTCCCGTTTACCGACAGTTTATCATGCTCCTAACCCTCATGCTAAATCTAAAGGCGTTTCCATTTTGATTGCAAAGCACCTCCCTCTGGTTATCTCGGAGTCACTTCTGGATCCGGATGGTAGATTCCTGTTTCTAAAAGGTAATTTTGCCAAAAGGGCCCATCACTTTAGCAAATCTTTACGCACCCAACACTAGACAGGTATCCTTTTTCCGCTCCATTACCTTTTCACTCTCCTCCTTCCAGATGGGTATCCTAATCTTTGGAGGTGATCTTAACGTTCCCCTATGCCCTTTATTGGACTCTTCCTAGGGAAGCTCTTTCTTGCCATATAAATCCATTAGACAGATACATACTCAACTTCAAGATCTGCAACTTCCCGACTCTTGGCGAGTCCTCCACCCGAATGTCAAAGACTATACATTTTTCTTCCCTCCACACAACAAATATTCCAGAATCGATTACCTCTTTATCACGCAAGCTGACCTCTCTTTCCTCCATGATTCTTCCATCGAACCGATGATCCTCTCTGATCATCACCCTATCACTATGACATTACGATTTCCGGAGAAACATTCCCGTTCTAAGATATGGCGTTTGGACGCCTCTCTTCTTTCTGACTCGGCCAATGATGCAGAGGTTCGCTCCCAATTAACGGACTACTTTTCGAACGATCAAACTCCAGATACCTCTTCGTTAACTCAATGGGAGGCACATAAATGCGTAATTCGAGGAGTCCTAATAGTTATGGCCACAAAACGTAAAAAAGAGAGACAGACTCGCTTACAACAACTCTTAGATTGCATTAAATTCCTGGAAAAGGCACACAAACATAATCAGGCCGCCTCGACTTTATCTGATCTTACGGACACCAGCACACAGCTCTTAAACGAACTAGGCAAGGCAGCTAAGCGCAGATTCATTTTGTCACACAAACTTTTTTTATGAATTGGCTAACAAAAGCGGGAGATTCTTAGCCAGATCCCTCCAAAAAAGTCGAGTTTAACGGTTCACAAGATTAGGGGCTCGGATGGCTCTTTGGCCACCTCAAATGCAGATATAACATCTCACTTCGAGCAATACTACAAAACATAATACAATCTCCCTCCAGAACGTTGCCCTTATCTCTAGGCCAATACGCCTAGAGACACCCTAATCTCTGACTTTCTTTGCCTCTATAGTCCTTCCACTGTACCTGATGATACTGTTCAGGATTTGGAACATCATATCACGGAGGAGGAACTCTCCCGAGCCGTCCAGCAAATGAAACCTGGTAAAAGCCCGGGCCCTGATGGTCTTTCTGTGGCATATTACAAGGAGTTTCTAGATATTTTGAGTGGACCCTTCCTCTCTGCCTTCAACACTTTCTCTTCACCCTCCACGCAACATCATCGCCTCCTGGAAGCTCATATCACTGTCATCCCCAAAGGAGGTAAAGATGTCACTTTGGTTACCAATTATAGACCCATCTCTCTTTTGAACGTAGACATCAAAATCTACGCAAAGATCCTAGCCAACCGTCTCCTTCCCTTGTTACCCTCCCTGATTGACCTTGACCAAGTGGGCTTCATCCTGGGAAGGGAAGCAAGGGATAACACCATCAAGGCTCTTAACCTTCTCCACCGGCTTCACAATTCTCGCAGTCCAGGATTTATTCTTTCCCTAGATGCCGAGAAGGCTTTTGATAGGGTGTCCTGGGATTACTTAAAGGCATCCCTACAGGCGATTGGTTTAGGGGACACCATGCTCAATTTCTGGTATTCTGGTTCAACGGCTCAGGTCAGTGTGAATGGGCATCTATCTCATCCATTCCCCCTTGGGAATGGTACGCGCCAAGGTTGCCCCCTATCCCCGCTTCTTTTTGTGATATTACTAGAACCATTGTTACGCAAACTCCGCTTAAACACAGATATCAGGGGTATTTCCGTGATGAACAAGGAATACAAACTTGCTGCCTACGCAGACGACATTCTTTTGTTTCTGCCGGAGCCCCGGATTACCTTACCCAACCTACTTAAGGATTTTTCCTTTTTTCAATATATCTCAAACCTCAAAATTAATCATTCCAAATCTTATGCCTTAAACATTACTCTTCCTCCAGACTTGGTTTCCTTTTGTCAGTCACAGTTCCCGTTTCAAAGGGAAAGGGACTCCCTTACTTATCTGGGAATACAGCTTACGAGTAACCTCTCTGATCTTTATGTCAAAAACTTTCTTCCAACCCTTGGTGCCATCAGAGCAGACCTAACTAGGTGACATCGCCCATGCTTCTCCTGGTTTGGTAGGGCTGCTATACTAAAAATGAATATCCTCCCGCGCCTCCTCTATTTCAAACTTTACCTATCCATTTACCACCCGCCTTTTTCGTTTCATGCAGAAGAATGTGCTCTCTTTTTCTCTGGAATCATAAACGGCCACGTACAGTCAGGTCCATAAATATTGGGACATCAACACAATTTTAACATTTTTGGCTCTATACACCACCACAATGGATTTGAAATGAAACGAACAAGCTGTGCTTAACTGCAGACTGTCAACTTTAATTTGAGGGTATTTACATCCAAATCAGGTGAACGGTGTAGGAATTACAACAGTTTGCATATGTGCCTCCCACTTGTTAAGGGACCAAAACTAATGGGACAATTGGCTTCTCAGCTATTCCATGGCCAGGTGTGTGTTATTCCCTCATTATCTCAATTACAATGAGCAGATAAAAGGTCCAGAGTTCATTTCAAGTGTGCTATTTGCATTTGGAATCTGTTGCTGTCAACTCTCAAGATGAGATCCAAAGAGCTGTCACTATCAGTGAAGCAAGCCATCATTAGGCTGAAAAAACAAAACAAACCCATCAGAGAGATAGCAAAAACATTAGGCGTGACCAAAACAACTGTTTGGAACATTCTTAAAAAAAAGGAACGCACCGGTGAGCTCAGCAACACCAAAAGACTCTGAAGACCACGGAAAACAACTGTGGCGGATGACCGAAGAATTCTTTCCCTGGTGAAGAAAACACCCTTCACAACAGTTAGCCAGATCAAGAACACTCTCCAGGAGGTAGGTGTATGTGTGTCAAAGTCAACAATCAAGAGAAGACTTAACCAGAGTGAATACAGAGGGTTCACCACAAGATGTAAACCATTGGTGAGTCTCAAAAACAGGAAGGCCAGATTAGAGTTTGCCAAACGACATCTAAAAAAGCCTTCACAGTTCTGGAACAACATCCTATGGACAGATGAGACCAAGATCAACTTGTACAAGAGTGATGGGAAGAGAAGATTATGGAGAAGGAAAGGAACTGCTCATGATCCTAAGCATACCACCTTATCAGTGAAGCATGGTGGTGGTAGTGTCATGGCGTGGGCATGTATGGCTGCCAATGGAACTGGTTCTCTTGTATTTATTGATGATGTGACTGCTGGCAAAAGCAGCAGGATGAATTCTGAAGTGTTTCGGGCAATATTATCTGCTCATATTCAGCCAAATGCTTCAGAACTCATTGGAAACCGCTTCACAGTGCAGATGGACAATGACAGGAAGCATACTGCATACTGCATACAGAAAGCATACTGCAAAAGCAACCAAAGAGTTTTTTAAGGGAAAGAAGTGGAATGTTATGCAATGGCCAAGTCAATCGCCTGACTTGAATCCGATTAAGCATACATTTCACTTGCTGAAGACAAAACTGAAGGGAAAATGCCCCAAGAACAAGCAGGAACTGAAGACAGTTGCAGTAGAGGCCTGCAGAGCATCAACAGGGATGAAACCCAGAATCTGGTGATGTCTATGCGTTCCAAACTTCAGGCTGTAATTGACTGCAAAGGATTTGCAACCAAGTATTAAAAAGTGAAAGTTTAATTTATGATTATTATTCTGACCCATTACTTTTGGTCCCTTAACAAGTGGGAGGCACATATGCAAACTGTTGTAATTCCTACACCGTTCTCCTGATTTGGATGTAAATACCCTCAAATTAAAGCTGACAGTCTGCAGTTAAAGCACATCTTGTTCATTTCATTTCAAATCCATTGTGGTAGTGTATAGAGCCAAAAATGTTAAAATTGTGTCGATGTCCCAATATTTATGGACCTGACTATTTCCTTCTCCCAACTTGTGCTCCCCAAATCCAAAGGGGGGATTGGACTACCTGACCTGCAACTCTACCATCGGGCCTGCCATCTTATTAGGATAATCGATTGGAATATTCACTTTACCACCAAAGCGTGGGTCCAGGTGGAACACTCTTGTTCCACTTCCCCCTTGGCATCGATCCTGTGGCTTCTGACCAAACACATTCCTCAAGACCTCCTCCTACATCCAATAATCGGTCCTTCCCTTAAAACCTTTTGCTTAGCCTGTAAATCGGCCTCCATTTCAGATGCCCCCAACCCACTAACTTCTCTTCGCCTCAATCCGGACTTCCCTCTCGGTATGCATAAGTCCTTTCCATCAGCACATTGGCCACACAGTCACGTTTTAGCAAACCATTTTTTTTACAAAGGTCAGCTGAAGTCTTGTTCTTCCCTGGCAAGTACTATGGGTGATCTCACCTTTCCCTTTTGGGCCTATCTTCAAATCAGACATTTTCTTCTCTCTCCTGCATATCGCCATAAATGGGTCCGCCCACTCACCTTCTTTGAGTCACTCTGTTCAAAGGCTGAACCACGGAGGCATTTAGTATCATTTACCTATCTGCTTCTTCTTGGTGACAGAACCTCTAGTTCACTTCCCGCCTGCAAAGCTTGGAAAAGAGACTTAAACATTGACTTTTCTTCCTCTGATTGGGACCAAATCTTTACTTTTTCTCATAAGTGCTCCTTGAATGTTTCGGCACAAGAAAACGAATACAAGTTGGTGACACATTGGTACAAAACACCTTCTAGAATCCATCATTTTAATCCATCCAGACCCAGTATTTGTTGGAGATGTGGGGCTCCTGTTGGATCTCTTCTTCATATCTGGTGGGACTGCACTATGGTTCAGCCCTTTTGACAGGAGGTACATCAGATTACTTCTTCGGTGTCTACTCTTGATATTGAGTTCTCTCTGGCCCAACTCCTCCTCCACCACACTCCGCTTCCCAAACGTCTATATTTAAAATCTCTGGCTATGCATATGCCTAACGCGGCCAAACTCTGCTTACCGGTTCTCTGGGGGTCTGTTCACCCCCCACAGTGCGAGATTGGTTCATACGCTTGAACAGAATTGCTGAAATGGAAGAGCTGATTGCTTCTTCTCTGGATAACCTGACTACATTTTCTCATACGTGGTCCTGTTGGATTCACTCCCGAACGACCCCTGAATATCGTTCTTTCATGGGCCTTGCTGATTGATTCTGAATCTCTCCCGATACCCCGTAGTGTTTCTGGCGATATATCAGGCCTCTGTTTTTTCAAGGTTGGGATTGAGGTCCTTTGTCTCGATGTCCTGTACTGCTTGGAGCAAGCTACGCTTGGCACCCAGATACACCTGCAACTGCCCCCAGCTCGCTTCTCTGCCAGGGTTGCGCGTATCTCTCATGTCCTGGGAGTCTAGAGTAAAGGTGACCTACCTACCCTCCTACTCCTCCACACCTCTTCCCCACCTGACCCTTCCCCAACCCCCCAATCTCCCTCCCCCCCCTTTTTGTTTCTTTTTCTTCTCCTCCTCTCTTCCCTTCTTTTTCATGCTTATTCTTAAATTCTTAATCCCCAATCCCCATTTCCCTGCTTTCTTACTCAGAGTTTAGCTTTCATTCTCCCTTTTCCCTACTCCCTATCTGCAATCCAGCACATATGTTTTACTTTTACATATTTCCTTTCCCGAACCCTTTACCCATGTGCTGGCAACACGTGCTGGCAGTGGGTTACCTCAGTTTCATCAAAAGTACAAGGCAATATCCTACAAGCCCTTGCACCCCCCCCCCTCCACACCTACTGTATACATTTCCAAAGCATACCTTTGACTCACTGGCCCTGCTCTTTGCTGCTGCTCGGTAACTGAGGTTATAGATCATTGACCCTGCCAGTGCTGTGATTCCAATATGCTGAATAAGGGCTTGAGACCAGATATTCCTTTAATGATCCTGAGCTCACATGTTCTCATTTTTCACCTGTTTTCTTTTCCATGGGATGACTTACATCTGATTCTTTGTCTATGTATTGCTATGTATCTTTTTGTTCGCTGTATGTACATTACCTCCTATTGTATTTCCGACTGATACCTTGTATTACCTGTACTTATTGTATGCTCTGAGTTTATTAATAAACTTTATGGAAAAAAAAAAAGAAGCATGGTGAGTATTTTGCAGATCTCGTTCAAGTTTTTGGAATATGATGAAAGAAAACAAACATATTTTTCTTTTCTTTTTTTATATTTCAAAACCTTGTGAGAAAAAAATGAGATCTGCAAATACTCACCATGCCTCTTTTTAAATTCCTCGGGGTGTCTACTTTCCAAAAAGGGGTAATTGGGAGGGGGGGGTGCTATCCTGGCATTTCAAGGCCTCTGAAACTGTGATAGGTAGTGAGGAAGTGAAATGAGGAAGTTAGGCTTTCAAAGTGGTGATTGGATTTCAGGCTCCTGTGGCTATGCTCCCAAAATGTCTCACACATGTGGTACCCCATACTCCGTAGAAGTAGCAGAATGCATTTGGGGTGTAATTCCACATATACCTATGGCTTGCGTCAAAAATATATCATTTAAATGACAAATTTGTGTAAAAAAAATAAAATAAAAATGTTTTTGTCGTTTTCCAAAAACTTGTGGAAAAAAAAAAAATGAATCTTCCATGGACTCAATATGCCTCTCAGCAGATAGCTTAGGGTGTCTACTTTCTGAAAAGGGGTCATTTGGGGGTGTTTGTACTGTCCTGGTATTTTAGCACCTCAAGAAATGTGTGGCAGTCAGAAAGTAAAAGCTGTGTAAATTCCATTATTTATACCATAGTTTGTAGATGCTATAAGTATCACACAAAGCAATCAATATACACTTATTGGGATTTTTTTTAACCAAAAACAAGTAACAGAATACATTTTGGCTTACATTTATGACAAAATTTTAGTTTTTTGGATATTTTTTATGACAGAGATAAGAAAATATATATTTTTTTAAATTTTTGGTCTATTTTTGTTTATAGCGCCAAAAATAAAAAGCGCACAGATGATCAAATACCACCGAAAGCTCTATTTGTGCTAAAAAAAAGGACGTACATTTCATCTATGTACCGTATTGCATGTCAGCTAAACTAGTGCAGCACTCTATAGAAAAAATAAATAAACAGTGTAGCGCTGACAAAACTACTAAATAAATGATGAAATATGTGAAATGGTGATTAAAATAAATCAACCTATTGCATGTTAAACAGTCCCCTTATTATACACAATGGGGAAATCTACATAAATAAATAAATCGTGTCATACATTAATTCCCTCTCATAGGGAATGTACAGTCCACATAGTGAAATATAAAACCATAACTCAATACTGTGAAATGACACACACACACACACAATAGTGCAAATCAACTGTGAACCAATAATTAGTTCAATAGTTCCAAAATACACAATACATATAGTGGTCCTCCCACTTCACTCTCATGCAAATGTCGTGCTGTGTAAGTGATTCACAAGTGCAAATCCTCCAATGTCCGAAATGCCCCCTCACCTCCTTACTTAGACCCCAACAGGGCCATCTCGCTTTAGGGATCAACCAATCCTGTAAGAACAGACTCCTCTCAGGATTCCCCTCAATGATGGCAAGCGTCTCCAGCCTTCAACAAACTAGCAGCCAGCTCCTCCCAGGATCATAGTAAAAAACAAGCAGAGACCCTCCATAGTGTAACCGGTTTATTAAATAAACATTCAGATTAAAAATTTTGCACTCACATTACAAACGTCTTGTCTCCAGCTCTTTTACCACATGCTATGGGTGTACTGCATGGGTATCTGAAAAAGGGGATCCAATATGGCCCCCACGCCGGAAATGACGTCACCACGTTACCGGAAGTTCCTCCCCGCGTACAGACGTGTTGCTTCCTCAGGGTAACGCTCATAGTGGACGGAACTTCCTTTTATAGGAGAGCTGACATCCAATCCTAATCCGGAGGCGGGCCTCCGGCGGCCATTTTATTGGAGTCAGTTCTTCACCACCAAAATACAGACAATGACTCACAATCACAGTTTGGAGGAAAACCTCCGGTGACCATAATATTGGAGTCTGTCTCTTCTTATAAAACTATAATGTTTTATAACCACGATGACATACCCCTAATACGATAAATATAGCTGAAATATTCCAGGGGGAATAATGTGATAAGACAACAAACATCCCCAAATACTCCTAAAAACTTTATTATATAAAACAAGGGGTTCGTCCCCTTATATATATATATATATATATATATATATATATATATATATATATCCCAAACACTTAATAGGAGGATTAACCCATACATGTAAACCTGAGCCCTCTAGTGGAATAACTAAATTTAAAATCAACCAAAATAAACATGGGACATTAACATAAAACCCTTACTAACCCACAATACAATATGCAAAATCCACACGTCGAGGCTCACCACATAAAAAAAGTATATAAATCTACTCTTCCCATAAAATTGAAATTAAAATATTAAATAGTTTGTCCCATAATTATTTCTGGCACGCCAAAAAGTTTTTTCAACAGATCAAGGGAGTAGCCATGGGAGCAAGGTATGCTCCTAGTGTGGCGAATTTATTTATGGCGAGTTGGGAGGAAGAGACCATTTATCAACACTATCCTGAACAATTAGTACTATTTAAGCGATTTATTGATGATGTGCTTGTAGTATGGAAAGGGAGTAAGGAATCCCTACAAGAATTTCTCCAATTATTGAATAGCAATAATAGGAATATAGTGTTCTCATGGGAAATCAGCAATGAGTCCATAAACTTTTTAGATTTAAATATTAAAGTTGTGGAAATAGGACTTATTACTAAAACCTTTTTTAAAGAGGTGGACCAGAATGGGTACATCCCTCTGGACAGTTGTCATTATCCCCCCTGGCTTTTGAACATTCCTAAGGGCCAGTTTGTGCGTTTACGGAGAAACTGCACGTTAGAAGCAGATTATGAAGAACAGGTAAAAACTATTGGGGAATGGTTTGAGAAAAAAGGTTATACATCAGAACATATTAAGAATGAAATAAAAAATATTGGAGAAATGGATAGATCACTAATGTTGGTGGATAGAGTGAAAGATACGAACATTAATGATCAGTTAGTCATAATTTTGGATTTTAATGTACACTATAAAAAAGTTGAAAACACTTTTAAAAGACACTGGCCAGTTCTTAAAGCAGATCCTATTTTAAATAAAATCTTATTGGAACTCCCCACATTTATTTACAGAAAGGCACCTACGATCAGGACTAAAGTGGTTAAAAATGTTGTAGACCCACCGGGAATGAAGAAAGGAGTAACAATTTTAGACCAAAAAGGTTTTTTTCCCTGTAGGAATTGTTTTGCCTGTAAAGAAACTAAAGGGAAGAATAAAAGGATGAGTTCCTTTGTAGCCAATTCCACGGGAAGAGAGTTCATGATTCAAGATTTTATTTCTTGTAGGACGGAGGGGGTGGTATACGGTTTGGAATGCGCATGTGGTCTCCAGTATGTGGGGAGGACCAAGAGACCACTTTGGAAGAGACTACGTGAACATGTGCAGAACATAAAAAAGGGTTTTCCCAAGCATAATGTATCTAGACATTTTTCGATGTATCATAACAGGGACCCCTCCGCATTAAAATTTTGGGGCATTGAAAAGTATAAAGGTCACTGGAGGGGACTTAATAAAGTACGTTCCCTCAGCCAATTAGAGTCCAGGTTTATTTATGAGATGAGGACGCAGCTCCCTAGAGGTTTGAACGTGGATTTTGATTTAAATTGTTTCATTAGTGACTTTTAGGTATTTGATTATGGTTTTTTGACAATATATTGGTAATATTATATTTAGGATTAATTTATATCTATATTACTATTATATATTTCGGGTATAAGTGATCTGGTATATATGTGTTGTTATTTTTATTTATTATATGTATTGAGAGTGTGTATATATGTATTTTAGTAACTATGGTAAATATACTTTTGAGAACCTATGGTATGGGTGTCTATATGGGTACAGTATATTTATGTTCTTAGCAGGTGTACCTCTTTATTTCATTATATTATTATTTTTAGTTATATTTGAAATTATTTTATATTTATACATTTATGCATATATTGATTTTATTGTGGATTAGTATGTTGGATTAAATAGTGTAGTGTAGCTATATAATATATATTATATATATTTTAATTTCAATTTTATGGGAAGAGTAGATTTATATATTTTTTTATGTGGTGAGCCTCGACGTGTGGATTTTGCATATTGTATTGTGGGTTAGTAAGGGTTTTATGTTAATGTCCCATGTTTATTTTGGTTGATTTTAAATTTAGTTATTCCACTAGAGGGCTCAGGTTTACATGTATGGGTTAATCCTCCTATCAAGTGTTTGGGATATATATTTACATAGGGTGGGACGAACCCCTTGTTTTATATAATAAAGTTTTTAGGAGTATATGGGGATGTTTGTTGTCTTATCACATTATTCCCCCTGGAGTATTTCAGCTATATTTATCGTATTAGGGGTATGTCATCGCGGTTATAAAACATTATAGTTTTATAAGAAGAGACGGACTCCAATATTATGGTCACCGGAGGTTTTCCTCCAGACTGTGATTGTGAGTCATTGTCTGTATTTTGGTGGTGAAGAACTGACTCCAATAAAATGGCCGCCAGAGGCCCACCTCTGGATTAGGATAGGATGTCAGCTCTCCTATAAAAGGAAGTTCCGTCCACTATGGGCGTTACCCTGAGGAAGTCACGTGTTAAACGTGACACAATGCGTCGGTACACGGGGAGGAACTTCCGGTAACGTCATTTCCGGCGTGGGGGCCATATTGGATCACCTTTTTCAGATACCCATGCAGTATACCCATAGCATGTGGTAAAAAAGCTGGAGACAAGACGTTTGTAATGTGAGTGCAAAATTTTTAATCTGAATGTTTATTTAATAAACCGGTTACACTATGGAGGGTCTCTGCTTGTATTTTACTATGATCCTGGGAGGAGCTGGCTGCTAGTTTGTTGAAGGCTGGAGACGCTTGCCATCATTGAGGGGAATCCTGAGAGGAGTCTGTTCTTACAGGATTAGTTGATCCCTAAAGCGAGATGGCCCTGTTGGGGTCTAAGTAAGGAGGTGAGGGGGCATTTCGGACATTGGAGGATCCGCACTTGTGAATCACTGACACAGCACGACATTTGCATGAGAGTGAAGTGGGAGGACCACTATATGTATTGTGTATTTTGGAACTATTG
Source organism: Staurois parvus (assembly GCF_062004578.1). NCBI lineage: Eukaryota > Metazoa > Chordata > Amphibia > Anura > Ranidae > Staurois > Staurois parvus. Next base: position 901,057 of record NW_028317872.1, on the reverse strand, counting down.
AACTAATTATTGGTTCACAGTTGATTTGTACTATTGTGTGTGTGTCATTTCACAGTATTAAGTTATAGCAAAAAGAGGCCTGTTCATTAAGGGGGGTAAATCCTCAGGATGGCCAGTGGTTAAATGAAGCTAAGTAAATCTTTTCATTACTATACTACTACACGGAATTTGTTACATTAAATGGATATGTGAGCATGATTTTTTTTTTACCCTTTCAGTGCTGGTCTGAAGTGCATTGATTAATCCTTGTAATTCTGTTGTAAATTGTAATGATTTTTAGCACTGTGATAGGTTTGTTGCTAGCTTTGCTTTTGTGGTGATATAGTGGTTTAGCACGTGGTGCACACATAGCAAAGAGGGAGGATGTTTAACTGGATAAAAAGAGCAAAGGGGGGAAACAATCTAAAAAGCCCCATCCCGGAATGGGCAAATTCTAGACAGTGGTCCATTCTGACTCGTGAATTGATTAAGTATCATGACGCAATTAACAAAGGTCCTGAACCTTGATTTATCTTGATATTCAAAATTAGAGCAGAAAGCTGCATCTTTATTAGGATAGATATTTTGCAGTTGCTAATTGATGAGACAAAAAAAGAGAGAGGCAATTGAGATGGAGCTGCAGGCAGTAACAGACCAATTGCAAATCTTAAAGGAATGTTTTAGATCTTCAGAAAAACACAGGCAGGAAATGGAAACACAGTTTTCAGATTGCCGTATTTTTCGCTCCATAAAACTCACTTTTTTCCCCCCCAAAAAAGGGGGAAAATTTCAGTACTTCTTATGGAGCGAATATGGAGCGGCCAGTCCGGTATTTCTGCCGGCTCCACCGTGTCAGAATACCGGACCAGACACTCAGCTCTTCTCTGCAGCAGGACCTTACCTGTTCTTCGGTCCAGCGCTGTACACTCTTCCCGCGCCAGCATCTTTAGTGTGGGCACCCGGCTGTGACAGCCCACTGCGCATGCGCAAGAAGCGCTGTGCTTTGTGAATGGTCCTGCATCTTCTGGGACACGACAGGTCCCAGAAGACGCCGGGCCATTCCCAAAGTGCAGCGGGCACCTGGCTGTCAGAGCCGGGTGCCCAAACTAAAGGGAGGACAACTCCGCAGAAGTGGGAGCGGGTACCTGTCAAATTCAGGTACCCGCTCTCCCTCCCCAAAGGGACGCAGTCTCTTGGTCATCCCCTGTACTATGTCCGCAGTCTCTCGGTCATCTCCTGTACTATGTCCGCAGTCTCTCGGTCATCTCCTGTACTATGTCCGCAGTCTCTCGGTCATCTCCTGTACTATGTCCGCAGTCTCTCGGTCATCCTCTGTACTATGTCCGCAGTCTCTCGGTCATCCTCTGTACTATGTCCGCAGTCTCTCGGTCATCCTCTGTACTATGTCCGCAGTCTCTCGGTCATCCTCTGTACTATGTCCGCAGTCTCTCGGTCATCCTCTGTACTGTCTGCAGTCTCTCGGTCATCCCCTGTACTGTCTGCAGTCTCTCGGTCATCCCCTGTACTGTCTGCAGTCTCTCGGTCATCCCCTGTACTGTCTGCAGTCTCTCGGTCATCCCCTGTACTGTCTGCAGTCTCTCGGTCATCCCCTGTACTGTCTGCAGTCTCTCGGTCATCCCCTGTACTGTCTGCAGTCTCTCGGTCATCCCCTGTACTGTCTGCAGTCTCTCGGTCATCCCCTGTACTGTCTGCAGTCTCTCGGTCATCCCCTGTACTGTCTGCAGTCTCTCGGTCATCCCCTGTACTGTCTGCAGTCTCTTGGTCATCCCCTGTACTGTCTGCAGTCTCTGGTCATCTCCTGTACTGTGTCCGAAGTCTCTGGTCATCTCCTGTACTGTGCGTGCAGTCTCTGGTCATTTCCTGTACTAGGTCTGCAGTCCATTGGTTCAGAATATTTTTTTCTTGTTTTTCTCTTCTAAAACCTAGGCGCATCTTATGGTCAGTTGCGTCATATAGCGAAAAATACGGCATGTAGTGAGAACTGTTAATAAGCAGTGTAGAAATAAAGGTAGATTACCATAAAGAAAGCTGCAGTAAAAGTACACACCCTGGTTACCAGGGGAGATTGGGAGGAATTAGCGTAATGGTCAGGATCAGATACAGATGAAGAAATAGAAATTAGACAAAGAAGAATGGTAACTCAACGTACTACTGTAAGTGATAGTAATGCTCTTCCAGCTGAAGTGACATCACATGCAGCAACAATCTACAGAGGAAACTAAGTCTTACACAGCAGGGGAGCCGAGTTAGGACAAAAGTGTGCGCAGAGACCTGGTGAAAGCTTGTTGACATGGTGTCGCAAACGTGTGCACCAGAGACTGACGCAGTCCTCCATTTTGTTACGAGTTCTCCATGTCCCCCCCCCCTCATTCTCCCCCTTCCTCTCTGTTCAGCCACAGTGACATCTGGTTGTGGGTCACTGGCAGGCTAGAGCCAGCAGGGAGCCCAGAGCTATAAAACACCTCTCTGAGCTGGGGCCTAGCTGTCCAAAGAACCTGTGCAATTTAACACCTCGTATAAGATAAGGCAAGCTTTCTCTGGAGTTCAAAGAACCTTCCAAGGAAACACAACCAGATAACCTTTGTTAAAATCCATTTTTCCCCTATGTCTCATATCTTGGAATATGAGAGACTTACATAAAAACCAGACATATTGTCAGATTGGAGAAGAGAAGACGAACAATTTGATGGGTCACTCGCCTTGTCTCGAATACATAAGAAAGCCGAAAAATAGATCTCGTGAACAGTTCAGTGTATAATTTCATAATTCATATCTAATCAATCCTCAGACGTGTCTGCATAATAATCTACCCGCAGGTGGAATGTCACTTGTGCAGATGGAAAGTTATGGGCCAAAATATGAGGTATGGGAGATTTTGGCTCTAGTTTAGGTCCACGCCCAGACCTCCACGCCCTAAACAAGGTATTGGTCCTTGACTTCAGAGACACCCCCTGCTGGGGAACTACAAATTCGGCTGTCAGGCCTAAGAGAAAGTTGAAGATGTCTCCCATTTTAACATCAGTACCACCTGGGGAGACCTGTGCCCTTTCGCTCTGAAACTTGGATCTGCTAACCCAGGACTTCGGCACGTACCTTAACCCTTTCACCTCTTTCTGATATCTCTTTGCTGTGCTGTTGGTCTCTGTATATATATATATATCTATATCTTAGTTACATCTTTTCTGTAAATATTTTTATTGCACCCGTTTGACCTTTTCGTAATCTTTCCTTCTGAAAGTGTTGAATTGTTTCTATAGCGCTTTATTGCAATTTACAAATTCCTGCCTCTAAAGAGAACGCTACTGTGTTTGTTTAACCCTCTGTATAACCGTGTTATACAGATGATTACCTCAACCATTATAGTGTTATAACTGATATCACCGAGTTTCCTCTTTCTCTGTACAAAAAGGAGGTGGTGGCAGTGTGAAGGGTTAATTGCGCAATTAACCTGACCCAGTAACAATCGCTCAGGCTGCCGGTACATCAATTGTGGTCCAATTAGCTGGAAAATCGTTGTGCAAGGTGCAGCTGGGTGTGGCATTGTTATGCACGTGACATCGCGGTTTTAGATCGGCTAGTCCTTCAGACACAAGTTTGGTAAGAAGGGCTGGGGTCTGACGCCGCGTTCGTGACACATGGGTCCTATGTGTGTGGGACCTGGGGGGGAGATGGAATTCTTTTGTCTAACAGAGAGGCAGTGGGGTTAGGAAGCATGGCAAAAGACCCCAGAGTAAGATTATATCTGCGCAAAGCTAGAGACACTGCTGTTGTATTGTACCTATTGCATCTGATAAGAGATTCTATAGTTCATGTTCATGATACCCCTACAAAACCTATGGATGTAACTCCTTGGCATACAATAGGACAGGGAATTCAGAGACTGTGAGAGTATGGGTATGTAAGTGGATTAATTGCAGACCCTCTAGTAACAATTGAGTACTGTCAGTGATACTTTTTTTATTTGCACTAACATACAATTTTGAGGACAAGCTTTCGGGGAATGTCCCCCTCTTCAGGTGCAAGCAACATCGAAACAAAGATTTAGCAGAATGTTGGAAGAGATGTAGGGAATGGGAAAAAAAAAAACAGGGATAAGATACAGCAAAAGTAAAGTCTGGGGGGGGAGACAACACTAGCAGTCATGCTTGAGCTGATAGTCATAAAACTGTTGGATAATGATTGAGGAATCCCATGTCCAAATTCAGGCCGTTATCTCTTGTGTCAAATAGAATTATCATTCTTAGTTCAAAATTTTTGATACACTGCTGAGGATGTTACACAGCTCACTGAATTCATACTTGCACACAACTACTTTACTTTCAATAAAGACATTTATCTTCAATGTATGGGTGCTGCGATGGGGGGTGGAATGGCACTCCAATATGCCAATTTATTTGTGGCTGACCTGGAGGAGGAAGTCCTGAACAGCATGGAACAAAGACCGTGCAGATGCTGTCGCTATATTGATGATATTTTCATCATGTGGACAGAAGGTGAAGAATACCTAAAACAATTTTGCTCATTGATCAACACTTTTCGGCCATCGATCAAACTAGAGATGGAGTGCTCAAGCACATGCTGTATTGGATTTAGTAAATGCATTTTTCTCCATCTCCATTCCTATTGATGAAAAATCGCAAGATCAATTTACTTTCACCTGGGAAGGAAAACATTATACACCCACCATTGTCCCACAGGGCTATTTACATAGTCCAACAATTTGTCATGGACTGGTAGCCAGGGATCTGGCTAGGTTACCAAACATGGACTGTAAACTGTATCATTTCATTGATGATATTATAAACTCTGGTAGTACAGAAGAACAAGTAAGACAAGACTGTCAAGGTCCTACCTTTTCCCTGAGGTTATGTTACTCCATGTGCTGGCGTCCATCTTGGATTTCTGCTGTGCATGGTGGGAATCCTTTTATGCCTTCAGGTCTCTGAGGTCCATCCCCCAGAGGGGTGTGGCTGATGACATAAGCTTGTGGCCCGCACATGCTCTTTGCACTTGTGTCTTTGTGTTGCTATTACTCTGTTCTGACTCTCGTGACTCTCCTGGTATCTGATTCGGCTTGTGACTCAACTATTCTTTGTATTCTCCTTTGATCTGACCCTCTGTTGCTGAACCCGGCTCGTGACCTGTGATTCTCGTCTGCTGTCCTGTACTGTTTTGTCCTGTTGTTGTTGACCCGGTCTGTCTGACTACTCTTTTGTCTCTTCCACCAGCTACACGCCATTGGCGGCGGCCATTACCGCAGCTGAGGGGTCTCGGGGGCCGTGACCTGGTTCCTGGCTGCGTCAAGTCCATCCCCACCATCAGGGGCCCTGGTGAAGGGCAGCCTGGGACTTAGACTCTGCGCCCTGAGGGACTTCGGTCTGTGGGTGGTAGTTGCCGTCAGCCAGTGCGTTACATTGTTAGGCCTGCCTGTCCGTTCCTCGGCCCCTGCCCTGACATTACACAAGTGCCATGAACCCTGACGGTGCAGGCACGCCTTCGCTCCCAACGCTAGTCGCCAGACTCGATCAACAGGATTACCTGTTGGATCAGTTCGCTCAGGCGTTGCAAACACTGCTTGCACGCACTGCACACCTTGCTCCTGGGGCTATTAGGCCGGTAATCACTCCGGTGGTCTCTCCCGCTGCTTCTCCGCCTATTGCGTCCACCACCTCGGCGACTGCATCAGCGGCGCCCAGAGGTATGACTGGTTCTGCCCCTCTTCCACAGCGCTTTGGGGGTGAGCCGAGTCAGTGTCGTGGGTTCCTCAACCAGGTGGGTATTTATTTTGAACTAATACCCCACGCCTTTCCGTCTGAGAGGTCAAAGGTGGGGTTCCTAATTTCACTACTCTCAGACAAGGCCTTGGCCTGGGCAAATCCCTTATGGGAGAGGAATGACCCGGTGATTCAAGATTTCTCCAGTTTTGTCAATGCCTTCCATAGGGTATTCGACGTACCGGCTCGTTCCGCCTCGGCGGCCAAGCTGCTCATGACTATGCATCAGGGTTCACGGACGGTGGCCGAGTACACCATAGAGTTTCGTACCCTGGCGGCAGAGGTCGGTTGGAACAATGAGGCTCTGGTGGCTGCGTTTTCCCATGGTCTTTCTGACACATTGAAGGACGAGATTGCAGCTAAGGAACTGCTTGTGGTGTTGGAGGAGCTCATCTCTTTCCTGATCCAGATTGACACCAGGCTCAGGGAGAGGCCTTCACTCAAGGAACGCCTGCGGAGGCCTTCCAATCGACTGGCACCTGCGTTTTCTGTCCCACCCGTTCCTCCCTCTCCTCCCACGCCTCCTGGGGATAGCTTGTCTGGGGGGGAACCCATGCAGCTGGGGTTTGCTCGCCTTTCCGAGGGAGAGCGGGCCGCTCGGCGTCGGGAGGGTCGCTGCCTGTACTGTGGCCTTGGTGGGCACTTTCAGCAGTCTTGTCCGGTCCGTCCGAGAAACGCTCACACCCGAGATCATGTCAGATCTTGGGTGGAGTTTCCTCGTCCCCGGCGTTCCGCAAGGATAAGCCACTGATCACCGTGGTCCTTTCTTGGACGGAGGGCTCGGTGACGGCCCAGGCGTTGGTAGATTCTGGGGCCGGTGGGTTGTTCTTGGACAGCTAGTTTGCTGCCCAGTACTCCATTCCCCTGCAGGCTCGTGCTACCCCATTGGTTCTCGAAGCCATAGATGGCAGGCCCCTGCAACCGCCGCAGGTTACCCACGAGTCTCTGCCGATAGAGGTAGCCATTGGGGCTGTTCACAGGGAGTTGGCCTGTTTTCAGGTGATTTCTTCCCTACACTATTCGGTGGTTTTGGGGTATCCATGGCTCCAGAGGCACAATCCAACCTTCAATTGGCAAACAGCCGAAATTCTCTCATGGTCTCCACAGTGTGGGGCCAGGTGCATCCGTGGGCTGGTTAAGGTATTGTGTGCCTCCTCGGACTCTGTGTTGCCCACCGACTATGGGGAGTACCGGGATGTGTTTGATAAGGTACGCGCTGGTGCCTTACCGCCGCATCGTCCTTACGACTGCACCATATCCTTGCAACCCGGGGCCACTCCTCCGCGTGGCAGGGTGTACCCTCTCTCGGTTGCGGAGAATAAGGCAATGGAGGAGTACGTTGTGGATGCGCTTTCCCGGGGGGACATTCGTAAGTCTACGTCTCCAGCAGGAGCAGGTTTTTTTTTCATAGAGAAGAAAGGTGGGGAATTGAGGCCCTGCATCGATTATAGGGGTCTCAATCGGATTACCATTAAAAATGCATACCCTATTCCTTTGATTTTTGAGTTGTTCGACCGCCTTAAGGGAGCAACAGTCTTTACCAAACTCGACCTTAGGGCGGCGTACAACCTCGTATGGATCAGACAGGGGGATGAGTGGAAGACCGCGTTTAACACCAGAACCGGGCACTACGAATACCTGGTGATGCCCTTCGGATTGTGTAACGCGCCCGCGGTTTTTCAGGAATTCATAAACGATGTCCTTCGTGATTTGTTGCAGCATTGCGTAGTGGTTTACCTGGATGACATCTTGGTTTACTCTACCTCCATGGAGTCCCATGTCCAGGATGTCAAGCGGGTGCTGCAACGATTGCGTGAGAACGAACTCTTTTGTAAACTTGAGAAGTGCGAGTTCCATCGATCCCAAGTTGCCTTTTTGGGCTACATAATTTCCGCGGAGGGATTTTCCATGGACCCTCAGAAGGTTGCGGCGGTTCTGCAGTGGCCTCGTCCCAATGGTCTTCGGCCCATTCAGCGCTTTCTGGGGTTTGCCAACTACTATCGGAAGTTCATCAGGAACTTCTCCACATTGGCAAAGCCTCTCTCTGACCTAACCAAGAAGGGGAGTAACCCTCACGAGTGGCCATCCGAGGCCATCATAGCTTTCGAGGCTCTGAAAGCCGCCTTTGCTTCAGCTCCGATTCTTTCGCATCCCAATCCTGGGTTGATTCCTTCCTGGGGTGAATCCTTCGTCCTCGAGGTTGATGCTTCCAAGACGGGAGTAGGGGCTCTCCTGTCTCAGCGTCGGTCGCCCGATGGACCCCTACTTCCCTGCAGGTTCTACTCCAGGAAGCTTTCCTCTGCAGAGTGCAACTACCAGATTGGAGATCGGGAGTTGTTGGTCATCATTCTGGCTCTCAAGGAATGGAGGCACCTGCTCGAGGGTTCCGCGGTTCCGGTCCTCATTCTTACCGATCAAAAGAACCTGACTTATCTTTCGGAGGCCAAGAGATTGACACCCCGCCAGGCCAGATGGGCTCTGTTCTTGTCACGCTTCAACTATGTGGTTTCATATTTGCCTGGTTCCAAGAATGTCAGGGCTGATGCGTTATAACGGCAATACTCTGAATTGTCCAGGGAAGACTCTGAACCAATCTCAGTTATACCTCCAGATCAGATCCTGGCTGCCATTCGCACCAGTCTGACCTCTCCTCTTGGGGAGCAGATTTCGGCAGCTCAAACTGATGCTCCTCCCGGGAAGCCGGAAGGTAGATGTTTCGTACCCGAGGGATTGCGCACCCGCCTGCTGCGTACCTACCATAACGCCAAAACTGCCGGGCATCCGGGGAAGAACCAGCTGTGTTGGGTCGTCTCTCGCTTATTCTGGTGGCCAACCCTCCGTGCCGACATTGCCTCTTATGTAGCGGCATGCTCGATCTGTGCCCAGAATACGTCTCCACGGCATCTCCCTTTGGGTCTTCTGCAACCCATTCCCAATGGGGAGCGTCCTTGGTCACACCTAGGTATGGACTTTATTGTAGACCTCCCGGTGTCTCGGTGTCATACGGTCATCCTCATGATCGTCGATCGGTTTTCCAAGATGTGCCATTGCATTCCACTCAGGAAATTACCAACAGCACAAGAACTGGCCACGGTCTTTTCAAGGGAGATTTTTCGCCTGCATGGGTTGCCTAAGGTGATTGTCTCGGACCGCGGGAGTCAGTTCGTGTCCAGATTCTGACGCGCCTTTTGCTCCCAGTTGGGTATTAGTCTCTCCTTTTCTTCAGCCTACCACCCGCAGTCCGATGGGGCTGCGGAGCGTTCCAATCAGGCCTTAGAACAATTCCTTCGGTGTTATATTTCTGACCATCAGGACGATTGGGCCGATCTCCTGCCTTGGGCAGAGTTTGCCAGGAACTCGGCGGTCAACTCCTCCTCCGGGATGTCTCCCTTCATGGCCAACTATAGGTTCCAACCCGCGGTATTACCTGAGAGGTTTTCACCACAGGACATTCCGGCTGTGGAGAACCATTTTGCTGCCCTGCGTTCTTCATGGGGGGCAGATCCAGAGGGCCTTGAGGGACTCAGCTCAGCGCCAGAAGTTCCAGGCTGATCGCAGACGGTTGCCCGCTCCTTCATACCAGGTCAGCGATCGGGTGTGGTTGTCTACTCGCAACCTCAATCTTCGGGTGCCCACACCCAAACTAGCTCCCCGTTTTGTCGGTCCTTTCCGCATTCTCCGCAAAGTGAATCCGGTGGCCTATGCCCTTGCCCTTCCGCCTGGGATGCGGATCTCCAATATCTTTCATGTTTCCCTGTTGAAACCTCTGATCTGCAATCGCTTCACTACCTCTCTGCCTCGGCCCCGTCCTGTCTGGGTTGACGGTCATGAGGAGTATGAGGTGAGCCGGATCCTGGACTCTCGATTGGTGCGCGGTCGATTACAGTTCCTGGTTCATTGGCGCGGTTATGGTCCCGAGGAGCGTTCCTGGGTTCCTTCCGCCGAGGTCCATGCTCCTGCCCTCCTCCGCGCTTTTCATACCCGCTTTCCTCAGAAACCTTTTGTTGAGCCGCGGAGGGGGAGGGGCCCTTGAGGAGGAGGTACTGTCAAGGTCTTACCTTTTCCCTGAGGTTATGTTACTCCATGTGCTGGCGTCCATCTTGGATTTCTGCTGTGCATGGTGGGAATCCTTTTATGCCTTCAGGTCTCTGAGGTCCACCCCCAGAGGGGTGTGGCTGATGACATATAAGCCTCTGGTCCGCACATGCTCTTTGCACTTGTGTCTTTGTGTTGCTATTACTTCTGACTCTCGTGACTCTCCTGGTATCTGATTCGGCTTGTGACTCGACTATTCTTTGTATTCTCCTTTGATCTCACCCTCTGTTGCTGAACCCGGCTCGTGACCTGTGATTCTCGTCTGCTGTCCTGTACTGTTTTGTCCTGTTGTTGTTGACCCGGTCTGTCTGACTACTCTTTTTTCTCTTCCACCAGCTACACGCCATTGGCGGCGGCCATTACCGCAGCTGAGGTGTCTCGGGGGCCGCAACCTGGTTCCTGGCTGCGTCAAGTCCATCCCCACCATCAGGGGCCCTGGTGAAGGGCCGCCTGGGACTTAGACTCTGCGCCCTGAGGGACTTCGGTCTGTGGGTGGTGGTTGTCGTCAGCCAGTGCGTTACATTGTTAGGCCTGCCTGTCCGTTCCTCGGCTCCTGCCCTGACAAAAGTGAATAAAGCTCAAAATCCTTCTAATAGCTTTTATTTCCATACACACAAATGCATTAGGAACACTACACATTCTATTCCAAATCAAAACATGAAGAAAAATAGATCAAATTTGTGTTGTTCCTCTAAAAAAATTGAAGAAAAGTGAATATTAGACTGTTCAAAAAAATAGCAGTGTTTGTATTTTTCTTTACAAAAACTCAAACATTCACTATATAAACTGAAAAATGTTTGAAGATTTTGCTTTCCTTAGAATCACTTAATATTTAGTTGTATAACCACTGTTTCTGAGAACTGCTGTACATCTGTGTTGCATGGAGTCAACCAACTTCTGGCACCTGTGAACAGGTATTCCAGCCCAGGATGATTGGACTACATTCCACAGTTCTTCTCTATTTCTTGGTTTTGCCTCAGAAACTGCATTTTTGAGGTCACCCCACAAGTTTTCTTAAATTGGATTAAGATCCGGGGATTGGGCTGGCCACTCCATAACGTCAATCTTGTTGGTCTGGAACCAAGATATTGCACGTTTACTGGTGTGTTTGGGGTCGTTGTCTTGTTGGAACACCCATTTCAAGGGCATTTCCTCTTCAGCATAAGGCAGCATGACCTCTTCAAGTATTCTGATGTATTCAAACTGTTCCATGATCCCTGGCATGCGATAAATAAACCCAACACCGTAGTATGAGAAACTTCCCCATATCATGATGCTTGCGCAACCATGCTTCACTGTCTTCACAGTGTACTGTGGCTTTAATTAAGTGTTTGGGGGTCATCTGACAAATTGTCTCTGGCCACTATACCCAAAAAGAACAATCTTACTTTCATCAGTCCACAAAATATTGCGCCATTTCTCTTTAGGCCAGTCAATGTGCTCTTTGGCAAATTGTAACCTCTTCAGCACGCCTTTTTTTCAACAGTGGGACTTTGCGGGGGCTTCTTGCAGATAGCTTGGCTTCACATAGGCGTCTTCTAATTGTAACAGTACTCACAGGTAACTTTAGTCCTTCTTTGATCTTCCCAGGGCTGATTTTTGACTGAGTCCTTGCCATTTTGGCTATTCTTCTATCCATTCGAATGGTAGTTTTTTGCTTTCTTCCACGTCTTTCAGGTTTTGGTTGCCATTGTAAAGCATTTGCGATCATTTTAGCTGAGCAGCCTATCATTTTCTGCACTTCTTTATATGTTTTCCCCTCGCCAGTCAACTTTTTAATCAAGGTACTCTGTTCGTCTGAACAATGTCTGGAACGACTCATTTTCCTCAGAATTTCAGATAGAAATACACTGTAACCAGCATGTACAATATTTGCTGCCTTCCTTCCTTAAATAAGGGCAATAATTGCCACCTGTTTTTCAAATAGTGAACTCACTAATAGAACTCCACACTGCTATTATTTTGAACATGCCCCTTTCAATTAGTGATTCAATTACACAGAATCAGCAGCATGCATGTCATGACTGTTGGGTCTGTTGGATTTCTATTACTCTACTACACCTATTAGTAAAGTATTTGCCATGTAGAAATATAATTTCTACCAAAAACAGTGATTGATCAGCTTAGTGATGTCTGACTGCTGATATTTTGAACACAACTGTATATTTTATGGCTTATTTTACTAGCATTAGGAATTTTTATTATAGTTAAGATTATTTTAGTCTGTATTAGTAAATGTACAACATCTACTATTAAGGCTTTACCTATACGTCTGAAGATTATGTCTATGGCATAAGCTGCATGTAAATCAAGGGGTGGAATGTAATACAGGTGTATATTCAATAATTTACACAGACCTTGGTTTAGGTGTTAAGATGTTTCTTCATATGAGTAATCATCATATTTTACCCATTATCCCAATACCGTATTTTTCGCTCCATAAGATGCACCTGACCATAAGACGCACCTAGATTTTAGAGAAGGAAAACAGGAAAAAAAAATATTCGGAAGCAATGGACTGCAGACATAGTACAAGAAATGACCAGAGACTGCGGACACAGTACAGGAGATGAACAGAGACTGCGGATATAGTACTGGAGTTGATCCAGGGAATATCCGATCGCCTCTCGGGGAATCAGGAAGGAATTTTTTTTCCTAGCAGTAGCAAATTGGATCGTGCTTTGCTGGGTTTTTTTGCCTTCCTATGGATCAACTGTGGGTATAGGATTATAAATTTTTTTTTCTATGGTTGAACTGGATGGACTTTTGTCTTTTTTCAGCCAGAATAACTATGTAACTATGACCAGAGACTGCGGCCATAGTACAAGAGATGACCAGAGACTGCGGCCATAGTACAGGAGATGACCAGAGACTGCGGCCATAGTACAGGGGATGACCAGAGACTGCGGCCATAGTACAGGGGATGACCAGAGACTGCGGCCATAGTACAGGGGATGACCAGAGACTGCGGCCATAGTACAGGGGATGACCAGAGACTGCGGCCATAGTACAGGGGATGACCAGAGACTGCGGCCATAGTACAGGGGATGACCAGAGACTGCGGCCATAGTACAGGGGATGACCAGAGACTGCGGACATAGTACAGGGGATGACCAGAGACTGCGGACATAGTACAGGGGATGACCAGAGACTGCGGACATAGTACAGGGGATGACCAGAGACTGCGGACATAGTACAGGGGATGACCAGAGACTGCGGACATAGTACAGGGGATGACCAGAGACTGCGGACATAGTACAGGGGATGACCAGAGACTGCGGACATAGTACAGGGGATGACCAGAGACTGCGGACATAGTACAGGGGATGACCAGAGACTGCGGACATAGTACAGGGGATGACCAGAGACTGCGGACATAGTACAGGGGATGACCAGAGACTGCGGACATAGTACAGGGGATGACCAGAAACTGCGGACATAGTACAGGGGATGACCAGAGACTGCGGACATAACACAGGGGATGACCAGAGACTGCAGACATAACACAGGGGATGACCAGAGACTGCAGACATAACACAGGGGATGACCAGAGACTGCGGACATAACACAGGGGATGACCAGAGACTGCGGACATAGTACAGGGGATGACCAGAGACTGCGGACATAGTACAGGGGATGACCATAGACTCTGCACATTGTACAGATGACCAGAGACTGCGGACATAGTACAGATGACCAGAGACTGTGGACATAGTACAGATGACCAGAGACTGCGGACATAGTACAGATGACCAGAGACTGCGGACATAGTACAGATGACCAGAGACTGCGGACATAGTACAGATGACCAGAGACTGCGGACATAGTACAGATGACCAGAGACGGCGGACCTTTGGGGAGCAGGTACCCGAATTTGACATGTATCTGCTCCCTCTTCCGCGGAGTCATCCTTCACCCTCCCTCCCCGTAATCTTCTGGGACACGTGACAGGGTCATTCACAAACTGCAGCGCTTCTCGCGCATGCGCAGTGGGCACCCAGCTGTGAAGCCGCAAGCTGTCACAGCCGGGTGCCCATGCCGGCATTGGAGAAGACGGAGGACACCGCTGGACCGAGGAACAGGTAGGACCGCTGGAGGTCTGCAGAGAAGAGCCGAGCGGCCGGCCCGGTATTCTAACATGGGAATATCGGGCTGGCTGCTCCATATTCACTCCATAAGAAACACAGACATTTTCCCCCATTTTCTTGGGGGAAAAAATGGGTCTTATGGAGCGAAAAATACGGTATATAAAATAATTATTACCTATATTCTTATCCGAAACAAATCAAATGTTTTCCTTGGCATGTGTAACCATGATAATGCATCCATAATTCCCATGTAGAAAAATAATTATATTGATATTATTATCAGATACAGGTCTCATAGGCTCTTTGGCATGTGTATGTGTAGCCACAATATTCCACCTATAATCCCCAATTAGAAAAATAACTATTCTCATATTCTTATCAGAAACAGGTCAGATGTGTTCCTAGTAAAATTTAAACCATGATGTTCCACCCATAATTCCCATGTAGAAAAATAACTATTCTCATATTTTTTTTTTATCAGAAACAGGTCAAATATGGTCCTTGACGTGTATCCACAATAATTCACGCATAATTCCATGTAGAAAAATTATACCCATAATCCTTTCAGAAGTATATCAAATATAGTCCTAGGCATAACTAAACTATTCATATTTTTATCAGAAACAGGTCAAATATGGTCCTTGGCATGTGTATCCACAATAATCCACCCATAATCCCCAAGTAGAAAAAAAAATGTGCATATTCTTATTAGAAACAGATCAAATGTGTTCCTACGCATGTTTAACTATAATATTCCACCCATAACTCCCATGTAGAAAATTAACTATTCCCATATTCATATTAGAAACAGGTCAAATGCATTGCGTGGGATGTGTAAGGATGATATAACATCCAAGATCCCCATGAAGAAAGATAATTCTACCCATGTCCTTCTTAGAAACAGGTTAAACATGTTGCTTGGAATGTGTAAATATGATATTCCACCCATAATCTCCATGCAGAAAAATAATTCCTATCAGAAACAGGTCAACCATGTAGAAAACACAGTTATTTACCTGTTGACTGTATTTCCAGGAATCTTCCAGGACAGCTTCACATGAGAGATAGGCTCCTCCCAGGAAACACCCGATCCACCTTTTTTCCCATAAAAATCCTCTCTCCCTAGGGGACCCTCAGTACAGGAATATGACCGAAGGCCTAGGATAAAGCATAAAGATGACAGTAGGAACAATAAATACCCAGTCCATTGAATAATGGAACACCAGCATATACGTACACAGTAATCGGGTGGGAGTTACGCTGTCCTAGAAGATTCTTGGAAACAGTTAACAGGTAAATAACTGCGTTTTCCCTAGGCATCTTCCAGGACAGCTTCACATGAGAGGATTGAATAGGAATGCGTACGTTAGGGCGGGGCTATCGCTTGCAGGACCTCTCTGCCAAACGCCTGGTCTTTGTTGCTGATCAGGTCCAACCGGTAGTGTCTGGCGAAGATGCTGAAGCAGGACCATGTTGCGGCCTTGCAGATCTGTCCAGGGAAGGCGCCAGCTTTCTCTGCCCAAGTAGCTGCGGTGGCCCTGGTCAAATGCGCCTTCAAGCCAGGTGGAGGTACCAGTGACGCAGTTTTGTATCCCTCGGAGATGGCCTCTCCTATCCATTTTGCAATGGTGCCTTTGGAGGCATTTTATCCCTTTCTCGGACCTAGGAATAAGATGAAGAGACTGGATGAGAGTCTCTATGTTTTCGTGCACTCGATGTACGCAATTAGGCATCTTCTCACATCAATTTTGTTGTAGTCACCCTCTTTGGCGCTGCTTAGGTTTCCACCAAAGGATGGTATTACTATTTCCTGTGATCTATGGGAATGCGACGCGACCTTTGCTAGGAATGCCGGATCCGTATGGAGGATGATTCTGTCCAACAGGATTGTGCGGTAAGGTTCTATTACTGACATAGCTTGCAGCAGAGACCAGGGCTATGAGAGTGCCTGAGAGAGCATTTCTCCAAGGGTTCAAAACATTCCTGCTGAAAACTTTTTAGAACTGCGCCTAGGTCCCATAGAGGGTACTTTGGCATGCACGGGACTCTGTGTCTGGAGATGGCTCTCAGGAATCTGATTACTAAGGGATCCTCTGCTAGTTTCAGCTCCAGGAAATTAGACAGGGTGGCTACTTGCACTTTGAAGGTATTGGCGGCCAGGTTTTTGTCTGCACCGGCTTGAAGGAATTCAAGTACTGTATTTAGGATAGGGGCTCCTGACGACTCGTTTCTGCTTCTCCAGAAGGAAAACTTTCTCCAGATTCTATCGTATATGGTATTTGTCAACTTTTTCCTCCTGTCCAAGATGGTGGTGATTACTCTGATAAACCTTTTTTTAGCTAGCCTGTTCCACTCAGAAGCCAAGCTGTCAGGGATAGCTTTTCCGGGTGTGGGTTTACCACTGCCCCCTGAACAAGTAGGTCGTGCGTGGGTGGTATCATCCACAGGTCCGTTAGGCTCAGTTTCTTCAGGAAGGAGAACCATGATCTTTTGGGCCAGAACGGAGCAAACAGGATGACCCTGGCTTGGGACGACAGTATGTTCTGTACCACTCTTGGTAGTAGTCTGAAAGGTGGGAAAACGTAAAGGAGGTCTTCTTCCCCTTGTCCTTGTGCTCCTGAGGTCCTTTTGCAGGCAGAAGTATTTCTCTAGTTTTGCATTCTTTCTGCTGGCAAAGAGGTCTATGGAGGGAGTACCCAATCTGGTGCAGATTTGGTCAAACGTTGTACGGCTGAGGCACCATTCTGACTGGTTGACTTCCTCTCGGATCAACTGGTCCGCTAGCTGATTTAGATCTCCCTTCAGGTGTAACGCTGTGATGGATTTTAGGTTTCTTTCTGCCCAGCTCAGGAGGGTTTCTGCTAGTTCCAGTTTCAGAGACCTCGTGCCTCCTTGCCTGTTCAAATATGCGACCGCTGTCATGTTGTCGGTCAGGATCTGAATCTCTTTCCCTTCTATTTTCTCCTGAAAAGCCGTGAGTGCTCTGAAAATTGCCAATAATTCCCTGAAGTTTGACGCTCTCCCTGAGGTGTCCGGGCCCCACTTGCCCTGAGTCAGGCAATCCTCCATGTGTGCACCCTACCCCCACATACTTGCGTCTGTGGTGATTCTTATTGGGTTGGCTTGCTTCCACCTTCTTCCCGCTTTTAGTGTGTGGATGTTCCCCCATCACTCCAGTGATTCTCTCACTTTCTGCGTGAGGCAGATGCTTGAATCTAGGGATGCTTGGCTGCCATCCCAGTGGGAGAGGACGTGGTTCTGTATCATTCTGGAGTGTAGTTGTGCCCATTGTACCCCTGGTATAGCTGCTGTCATGTGGCCGACGAGCTTCATGGCGTTTCTGACTGTGCAAGTCGCTATCCCCTGGCAGGGTTTTTGTTTCTTGTAGTTTGAACGCTTTTTCTGAGGTCAGGCATAAGCAAGTATTTGTGGAATCCAGAACGTATCCCAAATATTTGATCCTACTGGAAGGGACTAACTGTGATTTCTTCATATTTATTAACCACCCTAGGTTTTCCAGGAAGGATATTGTGTGCTCCACGTGGCATTTCAGGGCTCCTTCAGTGTCCGCAAATAAGAGTAGATTGTCCAGATAGGGGATGATGTTTATCCCTTCTAGCCTCAAGGCTTGCAGAGGTTCCGCTAGGATCTTTGTGAATATTCTTGGTGCTGAAGATAAGACCGAAAGGAAGTGCATTGAATTGGAATAAGATCGTTCTTTCTTTGCCTTTTAGGGTGAACCTTAGAAATTTCCTTGATTCTTCCCTTATCGGGACGTGAAGGTATGCATCCTTTAGGTCTATTGATGCCATACATGCACCAGGCGGAAGGAGTTCTTTTGTCGTGTATATTGTTTCCATGCAGAAATTTTTTGGTTTTACGATTCATTCACCTTCTTCAGGTTGAGTATCATTCTGTATCTTCCGGACACCTTTCTTCTTAGAAAAAAATGAGAATAGAATCATCTTCCCATTTCTTCCTCCTCCAGCTGACAAACCAGCTCTGTTGGAGCATCTCTTCCAGGAGGTTCACAAGCGCGTCCGCCTTTTCCTCATCCCTTGGTAAGGGGGTCACGAAAAAGCTCCGTGGGGG
Organism: Staurois parvus; assembly: GCF_062004578.1. Taxonomy (NCBI): domain Eukaryota; kingdom Metazoa; phylum Chordata; class Amphibia; order Anura; family Ranidae; genus Staurois; species Staurois parvus. The sequence goes on along the minus strand of NW_028317872.1, from coordinate 883,008 downwards.
GAGTCGTGAATACTCTATACTGTAGCCGTTGCGAATTGTGTCTAGGATGAATGCGTTCTGGGTAGTCATTAGCCATTGTTTATGGAAGTGTCCCAGTCTTCCTCCTACCTGTCTTCGCCAGTCACTTGGACTGAGTTTTGGATTTGACTTGGTTGGGGTTGAGGAGGAAGCCTCCCTTCTCCCTTCCTCTTTTGGAGGTTCAGCCCCTCTTCTGACCTTGAAATTTTGCCTCCCTTGTTACCTGCTGCCTGTTGGGGTGAAAAAATTTCCATCCCGCTTGCCTGCTAGGGGTAGGAAAACCTTTTCTGAAGCTGATACTTCACTCTCCTGCTGACCCAAACACCAGGACTGAAAGGCATGTGCGCTCGTGTACATCCCGCTCCCATCTTACTTTCCACACCCTTCTTCTTCTCCTAACCTCTGGGGATATCTCCCCAAACCCTGGTCCTCCACTATCTCACCCCCACACCAGGCGTCCTCTTTCTTCCGGGAATAGCCGCAATCCCCTCAATTTAATATCAGTCCCCATGCTCCCAAAAGCCACCCTCATTTTTCATGTGTGCTCTGGAATACCCGCTCTGTCTGTAATAAGCTCACCTCTGTCCATGACCTTTTTGTCTCCTGCTCCTTAACCTACTAGCAATTACATAAACCTGGCTTCAAGCAGCAGATTCTTCTTCTCCCGCAGCACTTTCCTATGGAGGCCTCCTCTGGACCCACTCACCCAGACCCAGTGGTCGGAAAAGTGGTGGAGTTGGTTTGCTTCTATCCCCACTCAGCACCTTTCAAGTCCTCCATAACCCTCCCTCTCTATCCTTCTCTTCTTTCGAGACTCACTGCATCCAGCTGTTTTCTTCCATTTCTCTGAGGATTGCAGTGATCTATCGGCCTCCTGGACCAGTGTCCCGCTTTCTTGATGATTTCTCCGCCTGGCAACTATACTTTCTCTCCTATGAACTACCCATCCCTGAGAATGTCAACAACCCAACAACATCCCAACTCTTCAACTTAATCTCATCTTTTGCATTAGCACAATGTATACAGTCTTCCACTCACTCTGATGGGAATACATTAGACTTAGTTTTCTCCCATCTTTGCATGCCCTAAAACCTCACAAACACCCCCTTTCCTCTCTCTGATCACAATCTCATCACCTTCACAGTCTCCTCATCTTCAAACACCTATCCCTCCAAACGGTAAACAATTACCCACAGAAAGTTTCACAACTTGAACCCTGCTCTTGTCCACTCTGCAACTGACCAACTCTATGACAGAATATCTCCCCTGTCCTGCCCTGACCTGGCCACTGCTGTCTATAACAGTTTGCTTTCATCCACATTAGACTCACTTGCTCCTCTAACAACATGAAGCATCAGGCCACGACCGTTACAACCTTGGCAGACCGACGACACCGTAAATTCTTAACCGACATAGTCGTGAACTGGAGCAATTGTGGCGTAAAACCAAATCCCAGCAAGCATTCACCCAATATAAATCTGCTCTCTTAACATACAAATCCTCCCTTCATGCTGCCAAACAAGCCTACTTTGTCACTCTCTTATTAATACCTTCTCATCCAGTCCTCGTCATCTCTCCTCTACTTTTAACTCTCTACTTTCTGCACCTCCACCCCCACCCAGTACCTCACTCACTGCTCACGAGATTGAAAATCATTTCAAAAACAAGATTGACGCAATTTGTAGGGGCATCACCACTGCACAGACATCCATCCCACTTAGCATACCTTATACTAAACCTCCCTCAACACTTTCCTCTTTTGACCTTGCTATTACCGAAGAGGTCACTAAGGTTTTCTCAGAAGCCCGTTTCACTACCTGCCCCCTCACAACTACTACGGTCACCCTCTTCTTCCATCCTATGCTCCCTGACTCACATCTTCAATCTTTCCCTCTCTACTGGTGCCTTCTCCTCCCCTCTAAAAGCATGCGCACATCACTCCCATACTTAAAAAGCCCTCCCTGGACCCCACCAACCTGAACAACTTAAGACCCATCTCCCTGCTGCCATTTACCTCTAAACTCCTAGAACGCTTAGTCTACAATTGCCTGAGCTCCCACCTCACAGACAACAACCTTCTTGACCCTCTACAGTCTGGCTTTCGCTCACTCCACTCCACTGAAACTGCCCTACTAAAACTCACTAATGATCTACTAACTGCTAAAACCAATGGCCACTACTCCGTACTCTTACTACTTGATCTCTCTGCGGCTTTTGATACGGTTGACCATCCCCTCCTCCTCAAAAAACTCCACACTCTTGGCCTCAGAGACTCTGCTCTTTGCTGGTTCTCCTCCTACCTATCGCAGCACTCCTTCAGTGTTACCTATAACGCTGCCTCCTCCTCTTCACTCCCTCTTTCTGTAGGGGACACTCAAGGTTCTGTCCTTGGACCCCTTCTCTTCTCCATCTACACCTCCTCCCTTGGTCACTTGATAAACTCCCATGGCTTTAAGTACCATCTCTATGCTAATGACACATAAATCTATCTTTCTTCCCTTCACCTCACCCCTTCAATCTCCTCTCGCATCACTAACCTACTAAGTGACATATCGTCATGGATGTCACGCCACTTCCTCAAACTCAATCTTTCCAAAACTGAGCTCTTAGTATTCCTCCCAGCCCGTGCCCCCTCCCCTGACTTCTCCATCAAGATCAATAACACAATCATCATTCCCTCCCCTCATGCCAGTGTACTAGGTGTAATCCTAGACTCCCATCTGTCCTTTCAGCCCCAAATTCAATCACTGTCCAAATCTTGTAGACTTCACCTCCGCAACATCTCCAACATTTCCTAACCTCGGAAACCACTAAGCAACTTATCCACTCCCTTGTTATATCTCGCCTTGACTATTGTAACTCCCTCCTCATTGGCCTACCTCATCGCAGGCTATCCCCTCTTCAGTCTATCATTAATGCTGCTGCCAGAATCATCCACCTTACTAACCGTTCTGTATCTGCCACCCCTCTCTGCCAATCCCTCCACTGGCTTCCCATTGCCCAACGGATAAAAATCAAAACACTAACAATAACGTATAAAGCTATTTATAACTCTGCCCCAAATTACATCAATCTTGTCTCTAAATATCACCCAAACCGTACTCTCCACTCCTCGCAAGACCTCCTACTCTCTAGCTCCCTTGTCTCTTCCTCCCATGCTCATCTCCAGGACTTCTCCAGAGCTTCCCCCATCCTCTGGAACTCTCTACCCCAATTTATCAGACTAATCGCCTACTCTGCTCACTTTTAGGCGATCTCTGAAAACCTATCTCTTCAGGGAAGCCTATCCTGCCCTCAGCTAATATCTGAATCTTCTACTCTTCCAACCAGTCCATCCCCCACAGTTACTACCTTTTGTACCACTAGCCCCTCCCTCTTAGATTGTAAGCTCCAAGGAGCAGGGCCCTCACATCCGTCTTGTATTGAACTTTATTGTCTCCCATTACATTGTAACACGCTGAGCAAACTGTTGGTGCTATATAAATCCTGTATAATAATAATAATAATAAAAAATCAGCCGATCTCTCGAGAACCGAGGTCAATTCTGGCCCAAAGAGGAGTTTCCCTTCAAAGGGTAGGCCGTAGAGCCTGGATTTGGAGGCGACGTCCCCTTGCCAGGATTTTAACCAAATGGCTCTTTGGGCTGAGTTTATGAGGGCAGTTGATCTCGCTGTATACTTGTTTGTTTCAGCCGATGCGTCTGCGATGAAGGCTACTGCTTTTTCCAAGACTGGTAATATTTGAGGATTTCCTCTGCTGGTGTACCTTGTTCCAGTTGAGAGCGAAGCTGTCCAGCCATACGTCCAGGGTTCTGGAAACGCAGGTTGTTGCTATTGCTGGTTTAAAGATTACTGCGGACGATTCCCATGCCCTTCTAAGAAATGTGTCAGCCTTGCGGTCCACTGGATCCTTTAAAGAACCTCTGTCAGTAATCCGGATATGAACAGAGATGTGTGGACTGACACAGGGAATATCAGGCTTCAGGAGTGATGTAATAATATAATTTGTCAGCTACACCAGTATACAAGACGCACAGTGCAAACAAAAAAACCAAACCTTCAACCCAAAAAAAAAAAAAAAAAAAATTATATATATATATATATATATATATATATATATATATATATATATATATATATATATATATATACACATACATATATACATACATATACACATACACACACACACACACGTGAAACTTGAAAAATTGGAATATTGTGCAAAATATCATTTATTTCAGTGATGCAACTTAAAAGGTGAAACTAATATATGAGATAGACGCATTACATGCAAAGCAAGATAGTTCAAGCTGTGATTTGTCATAATTGTGATGATTATGGCTTACAGCTCATGAAAACCCTAAATCCACAATCTCAGAAAATTAGAATATTGAGAAAAGGTGCAATATTCTAGGCTCAAAGTGTCCCACTCTAATCAGCTAAGTATGCCATAACACCTGCAAAGAGTTCCTGAGCCTTTAAATGGTCTTTCAGTCTGGTTCAGTAGGAATCACAATCATGGGAAAGACTGCTGACCTGACAGTTGTGCAGAAAACCTAGAAAAGAAAATTAGAATATTACATGCAATCAATAAAACAAGGATTGTACATAGAACAATATCGGACCTCTGAAAAGTATAAGCATGCATATGTACTCAGTACTTGGTTTGGGCCAATTTTGCAGCAATTACTGCCTCAATGAGGCGTGGCATGGAAGCTATCAGCCTGTGGCACTGCTGAGGTGCTATGGAAGACCAGGATGCTTCAATAGCGGCCTTCAGCTCTTCTGCATTGCTCGGTCTCATGTCTCTCATCTTTCTCTTGGCAAGGCCCCATAGATTCTCTATGAGGTTCAGGTCAGACGAGTTTGCTGGCCAATCAAGCACAGTAATCCCACGGTCATTGAACCAGGTTTTGGTGCTTTTGGCAGTGTGGGCAGGTGCCAAGTCCTCCTGGACAATGAAGTCAGCATCCCCATAAAGCTCGTCTGCGGAAGGAAGCATGAAGTGTTCCAAAATCTCCTGGTAGAAGGCTGCGTTGACCCTGGACTTAATGAAGCACAGTGGACCAACACCAGCAGATGACATGGCTCCCCAAATCAACACAGACTGTGGAAACTTCACACTGGACTTCAAGCATCTTGCAGTGTGTGTCTCTCCATTCTTCCTCCATACTCTGGGTCCTTGGTTTCAAAATGAAATGCAAAAATTGCTCTCATCAGAAAAGAGGACTTTGGACCACTGAGAAACAGACCAGGTCTGTTTTTCTTTAGCCCAGGTAAGACGCTTCTGACGTTTGTTGTTCAGGAGCAGCTTGACAAGAGGAATACGACATTTGAAGCCCATGTCCAGGATCCGTCTGTGTGCGGCGGCTCTTGATGCACTGACTCCAGCCTCAGTCCACTCCTTGTGAAAGTCCCCAACACTTTTGAATGGCCTTTTCCTGACAATCCTCTCCAGGCTGCGGTCACCCCTGCTGCTTGTGCACCTTTTTATTCCACACTTTTCCCTTCCACATAGCTTTCTATTAATGTGCTTTGATACAGCACTTTGAGAATATCCAACTTCTTTTGCAATTACCTTTTGAGGATTTCCCTCCTTTTGAAGGGTGTCAATGACGGTTTTCTGCACAACTGTCAGGTCAGCAGTCTTTCCCATGATTGTGATTGCTACTGAACCAGACTGAAAGACCATTTAAAGGCTCAGGAACTCTTTGCAGGTGTTATGGCATACTTAGCTGATTAGAGTGGGACACTTTGAGCCTAGAATATTGCACCTTTTCTCAATATTCTAATTTTCTGAGATTGTGGATTTGGGGTTTTCATGAGCTGTAAGCCATAATCATCACAATTAAAACAAATCACGGCTTGAACTATCTTGCTTTGCATGTAATGAGTCTATCTCATATATTAGTTTCACCTTTTAAGTTGCATTACTGAAATAAATGAACTTTTGCACGATATTCTAATTTTTTTGAGTTTCACCAGTATATATATATATATATATATATATATATATATATATATATATATATATAAATATAAATATAAATAAATAAAAGCGTAGTCAGGGCTCGAGAGGTAGAATAGTCAGGCAGGCCGGGTCAGGATCAATCGGGCGGATCAGGTACAGAGGAGTAGGCAAACGGATAGTCGAAAGGAGAGCTTTCGGTGCAGGCAGAGTTCAATCGTAGTCAGAATCAAGCTGGTAGATGACAGGATACAGATACAGGACAACAAAGGCTCATGGGAAAACAAACACCAAGGCACTGATTGCAGGCTTTGTTACTGTTTAAGTACACCTCCTGCAATCAATCTCAGGTGATGGCTTAATTGCAGGAGGTGAGATCCTGGCTGCTGAAAGGCACCTGCTGGTAAGTCCCAGTACTGCAGCGCATAGAGCAGGTGAGCCACAGCACCACCAGCAGTGAGCCCTTTCCTGATAACCTCCATCTTCCAAACGATAGAACTGTGGATTTCGAGATCTTCGAAAGTGGGGCATCCAGTTTCGGGCAGGACTCCCACGTGGACGCATCTTCGTCCTTAAATGGGAAACGCCTTTTCAGGTTCTTAGGAAAAAAAGCTTTCCTTTCCGGCTCTTCCCATTCCCCCTTTATGGTAGACCATAGGGTGGAATGGACCAGGAATGTGCGGCCACTTTTCCTCTGTAGCCCTGCATAAACCTGGTCATGCAGAGAGAGATTTGGTTGTTCCTCTTCTAAGTCCAGCGTATCGTAGATTACCTTTAGGAGACCTTCTGCATCCTCTACTGGAAAAAGGAATCTCTGCGACCTGTGGTCCTGTTCTTCCATCTCGTCTTCTTCCGAGTCCGAAGTACCGGAAGGATCTTCTTCTTGAACTGTGACAGCACCCAGGTCCTGTCTGCTCTTCTTAGCCGGTAGGGAAACGCCTGAGGTGCCTGGTTGGGGCTCGTTTAGGCTCGGTTCCTGCATTTTTTTTTCTCTGAAATTTTGAAAGGTTTTGGACATTTCCTGCGTCATATTTTGTAGATCTTTGAAGAGCGACCCTGACTCTTTCTTAATCAGCTTGTCAATGCACTCCTGGCACAGCTGCTTTTTCCAAGCACTAGTGAGTCTCCTCTTGCAGGTAGCGCATTTCCTCTTAGGTTCACGGAGGACCTCCTTGTCTCCTCTCTCTTCCTCCTGTGGGCCCATCTAAGGACAGGGAGACACAAGGTGTAGGCCTTCTATAAGGCAAGCCCCTGGGGACACCCACTAATCTGCCCCCACTGGCAGTCCGCAAAGAAAAAACCCCTGAGGTGCTGGTGAGAGAGAGAAGAGGAGCGGTGGGAGGGGAGGGGGGCCTAATACCCCCCCCAGGATTCAGATCAGTGCAAAGACGTATAGAGGGGGGGGGGGTTGTGGCAGCCCACAGGCTCCTACCTTACAGCTGGCCTCCCCCAGATCGGACAGATCTGCCTTCATTCTGCAGCTTTCCCGCCATAACCGTGGCTGTGTTTAAAGGTTAGTAGGGCTCCGCACCCTCCCTTGGGTCCTGGTGCGCTGACTTCCCCTCACGGCCATGGTGGATGAAGCGGCCGTGGCGTGGGGCAAAGCTTGTGGCCTTCTGTCCATATCCTGTTTGAGCGCCGGAAAATACGCTCGTGGGTCCCAGCGACCGGAAATGACGATCCCAGCAGTGACGTCATCCACCCGTGCGCCTCCACGCTGGGATGTCGACGTGCATCAGAGGAAGGTAGGCTGTTTTTTCCCCACAGGGTAGCAGTCCCTTCCCAGTAAGCCAGCGGAGCAGGCTCCATCACCCCTGGAGAGGACCAAAAAAAGAGGGTGCTGTCACCCCAACCCCCGGAGGAAAGGGAGGCTTGTAGGGAACACTGGAGAGGCCACCCAGCAAGGCCCCTGCCTTGCTTGAAAAAAGGAGGAGGGGTAGCCCCATCCAGGAGGCCTCTGTAACCCACTAGACAACCATGCTAAACAAAAAAGCAAACGGGAGCAGTTTCTAGTCCTGGTGCGGAGGAAACACTAATACTGAGGGTCCCCTAGAGAGAGCCTATTTATGGGAAAAAAGGTGGATCGGGTGTTTCCTGGGAAGAGCCTATCTCTCATGTGAAGCTGTCTTGGAAGATGACTAGGGAAAAATAACTATATCCATATTTATATTCATATCAGAAAAAGGTCAAATGCACTACGTGGGATATGTCACAATGATATTACATTCATAATCCCCATGACGAAAAATAATTATACCCATGTTCTTCTCAGAAACAGGTTAAATATGTTCCTTGTAATGTGTAACCATGACATTCCACCCATAATTCCCACGCAGAAATATAACTATTTTTTATTAAAAATATGTCAAATGTGTTACTAGGCATATTTAACCACGATTTTCCACCCAAAATCCCCAAGTAGAAAAATAACTATATCCATAATCATTTCAGAAATAGGTCAAATCTGTTCCTTGGCATATGTATCCACAATATTCCACCCATAATCCCCATGTGGAATAACAATTATATGCATTTGCTTATCAAAAATAGGTTAAATATTGTCAGGGATCGCGGCTCCGTGGTCCACGATCGCGGCTCTGTCCCCCGCGCATGCGCATTGGCGGCAGATCGCGCCGGGACACAGGCACTAGGTCCTGGCGAGCCGCGGCTGACAGGACGCCGCGCATGCGCAGTAGGTGCCGGGGGCGCGCCTCAGGCGCCCAATGACAGCCGGGGGCGCGTCCTAGCCGGCCAATGACAGTGCAGGGCGCACTATTTAAAGATGCCCTGCACTGTCACAGATTGCCGCAAGGTCTTCCTGTGATCCTGAGTTCCTGCACCTGTCTAGTGACCCTGATTGACCCTGACTACGCTGCCTGCCCCTGTGATTGACCCGGATTGCCCTGACTATTCTGCCTGCTCCTGTGATTCACCCGGATTGTCCTGACTACTCTGCCTGCTCCTGCGTTTGACCCGGATTGCCCTGACCATTCTACGGATTGACTTCCCTGCTGACCCTGCGTGTGACCCGACTACTCTTCGCCTACCGATTCTGTACCCCGCTTACCCTCACGGCCCCACGATCCGTTACTACCCTGCTGGGGCCGCCATCCTCTTCATATCTGGCTCTCCCGGTACCTGTCCCCAAAGGTCTCCTCAGCCACTGGTGGGCCTGCTCGGAGGTCGTGACCTGGCCCGGGACTGTTTCAAGTCCATCCCCACCATCAGGGGCTCTGGTGAAAGCACAGCCCGGGCTTAGACCCCACGCTCTGAGTAGGTCTGTCAGTTGGCAGCCTGAGGCACCACCTGGCGGATCATAACAAATATGTTCCTTGTTAAGTGTAACCATGAGTTTCCACCTATAATCCCTATATAGTATATAAAAGTAATTTTACCCATTTTCTTATGTAAAAAGGTGAAATGTATTATGTGGGATGTGTAACCATTATATTCCATCCATAATCCCCATGTAGATCAATAATATCAACATGGTTATCAGAGATGCATCAATTTTTTTCCTTTGTGTTTGTAATTTATAATTTTCATTTTGAAACATCTTTTTCCAGGTTCCTAACAAAACAATTAAAAATGTAGCACTTTACTCATACATGTACTGTATGAATTACACTACACTACAGTGGGACACCCCTCGAAATCGTTGGATTCAGGTTTTCCAATCACTTCCTTGGCCACAGGTGTATAAAATGAAGCACCTAGACATACAGTGAATTCAAGCGTGGTACCATGATAGGTTGCCACCTGCGAAAAAGTCCATCCATGAAATTTCCTTGCTTCTAAATATACCACGGTTGACTGTTGGTGTTATAACAAAGTGGAAGCAACTGGGAACAACAGCAACTCAGCCACGAAGTGGTAGGCGAAGCAAAATGACAGAGTGGGGTCAGCACATGCTTAAGTGCTCAGAAGTCACCAACTAACTGCGGAGTCAAAAGCTAAAAGACATCCAAACTTTGTGTGGTCTTCAGATTCATGGAATGGGTTTCCAAGGCTAAGCAGCTGCATCCAAGCCTTACATCACCGAGTGCAATGCAAAGTGTCAGATGCAGTGGTGTAAAGCACACCACCACTGGACTCTAGAGCAGTGGAGATGTGTTCTCCAGAGTGACGAATCACACTTCTCTGTCTGGCAATCTGATGGATGTGTCTGGGTTTGGCAGTTGCCAGGAGAACGGTACTTGCCTGACTGCATTGTGCCAAGTGTAAAGTTTGGTGGGAGGGGGGATTATGGTGTTAGGTTTGGCTTGGCTCCTTAGTTCCAGTGAAGGGAACGGTCAGGAAAGGAATATCCAGGTACACAGATGCCTGGGATTAAGGGAACTCTGCCTGTGGCAGGATCATAGGTGCGCGTGCACGAATGAAGATTTGTAGGTTTAAAGTGTGTGTGTGCGCATGTGTAATAAATAAAAATGATATATTTTGCTAAAAGTATTTGAACACATCTCCAAATCATTGGATTCAGGTGTTCCAATCACCTCCATGGCCACAGATGTATAAAATCAAGCACCTAGGCATGCAGACTGCTTCCACAAACATTTGTGAAAGAATGGGTCACTCTCAGGAGGTTGGTGAATTCAAGCATTGCACCGTGATAGGTTGCCACCTGTGCAATAAGTCCATCCTTGAAATTTCCTTGCTACTAAATATTCCACGGTCAACTGTTAGTGGTATTATAACAAAGTGGAAGCAACTGGGAACAACAGCAATTCAGCCATGAAGTGGTTGGCCATGTAAAATGGCAGAGCCAGGTCAGTGCATGTTGAAGCATACAGTGTGCAGAAGTCACCAACTGTCTGCAGAGACAATAGCTTAAGACCTCCAAACTTTGTGTGGTCTTCAGATTAGCACAACAACAGTGCATAGAGAGCTGCATGGAATGGGTTTCCATGGCCGAGCAGCTGCATCCAAGTGCAATGCAAAGCATTAGATGCAGTGGTGTAAAGCACACCGCCACTGGATTCTAGAGCAGTGGAGATGTGTTCTCTGGAGTGATGAATCACGCTTCTCGGTCTGGCAATCCGATGGACGTGTCTGGGTTTGACGGTTGCCAGGAGAACGGTACTTGCCTGACTGTATTGAGCCAAGTGTAAACTTGGTGGAGGGGGGATTATGGTGTGGGGTTGTTTTTCGTGGGTTGGGCTTGCACCCTTAGTTCCAGTGAAGGGAACGCTTAAGGCGTCATTATACAAAAGACATTTTGGACAATTTCATGCTCCCACCTTTGTGGGAACAGTTTGGGGATGGCCCCTTCCTGTTCCAAAATGACTGCGCACCAGTGCACAAAGCAAGGTCCATAAAGACATGGATGAGTGAGTTTGGGGTGGAGGAACTTGACTGGCCTGCACAAAGTCCTGACTTCAACCCTATAGAACACCTTTGGGATGAATTAGAACCGAGACTGCGAGCCAGGCCTTCTCGTTCGACATAAATGTCTGACCTCACCAATGAGCTGCTGGCAGAATGGTCAAACGTTCCCATAGACACACTCCTAAACCTTGTGGACAGCTTTCCCAGAGTAGTTGAAGCTGGTATAGCTGTAAATGGTGGGCCAACTCAATATTGAACCCTATGGACTGGGATGCCAATAAAGTTCATATGCCTGTAAAGGCAGGCGTCCCAATACTTTTGGCTATATAGTGTATATAAGCAAGTGAAGCACTGCAGAAAAGAAAAACATGTTTTGAGTAACAACAGTGTCATTACCATATAAGTGTGTAAAAATATACTGACACCTAGTGAGAGTGTTGAACATTGAAGCCAATAACTCTGGGGCAAGAGGAAATAGGGCCAAGGATACTGGCAGAATCTCAAAGATGGACAATGTAGGAATCCAATGGATGATTCAGGCCACAAATACCCATCCATAACTGAAATACTAGTGTTTGATGACCTGGTCAATTTAAGTATAACATAATATAAAGCAATGGTAACAGTCCTGCTGTGATGGGTAAATGACAATTAGAGGAGCTGAAATCCTTACCCTTCCTGGAGAAAATACTGCTCCAGCTTCCTTCTTTTATATGATCTCTGTTGAAGGAAAAAAATGAGTTCAAATTGACAGATCCTGCCTTTTAACCAACATCAAACGGCCTACTGCTCAGGCTTTGATCTGTAACCAGAGCAGAGAGAAACATGGAGCAGCATTTTATGTCAGGAAAGGTCAATTTAGCTACTCTAATCTTTTTATTTTTCTGTTTCACATGCCAACAATTGAGAATAAGGACACTTCTGCTCCTATAATTGTTCTAAAGGACAGATTGCATGGTTATGGTAGGACAGAGCATACATAAAGGACAACGGGACTATGTAGATACGTACAATCCTGATGTTTTTCTAAAGCAAGCTCAAGTTTTTCTTTCGTCTTCTGCAGGCTGCGGACCTGTACTGCATAATCTTTGAAAGTGGAAACAAAAAGAATGGAAGGACCAGGAAAGGACAAAGTGGGGAAAAAAACAAAAAGGACAACACAGAGGACCAAACAGAAAAAATTAAATGAGTGGGAAAAGGGTCAGACAGTCACACTTCCAGCATCATTTTACTTATTGGTAGACACCACTAAAGCTATAGACATAAAAAACAAGGTACAATGTTATACAATATTATGTTACAAATAGCCAAGCTTTGATCATCCTGTAGCAAAAACAACTTTCATTACACCATATGACATCATGACAGGGCTGCTGCTAGAAAGAGGGATAAAAAAGGTGCCCTAGGCCAGTTTCTACTGATTACATCTCCCGAGAGCCATTTACCTTCTCAAAGTGTGTGGGCAGGCTCTTGGGAGTCAAGGAAGCAGAACTACAATGTATGCAACATGTCCTTATTGCAGATTTTCCCTCATTTCCTGTCTGGTAAAACGGTTATCACAGTCAGTGAAGGGAAACTTCTCTAACAATGACCCAGGCAGAAACAAGAACTCCACAGGGGTTCTAACAGTTCTGCAAGCTACAACAAAGTAAAATAAAAGCTCTGGCCAGATATACACATAAGCCCTAACTGAAAGATATGAAGTTTGTTTGGTATCAAGCAATTGCAGTTTTTTAAAAAATAAAATAGGACTTTTGTACTCACTGTAAAATTGTTTTCTCCGAGTATACTGAGAGACACAGGATTCTTGAAGAACTGGGTAATACTGTTGCATACAGGAGGATTAGACACTGGAAAGCAAAAAAAACTATAGGCCAGACAATAGGGCATAAAGCCCCCCACAACCATATCACACCTCAGGTCATCATGCAAGGGGCCGTGGCTGGGTTACCAGAGCTGGTTTTACTTTTCAATTGCACTTGGACTGTAAATGGACTTACTTATACAAGTCCTTTTACATGGATTTCTTTTTTGCTATTCACTGAGCACATTATTTGATCTGTTTTCCATTTATCTTTGACTCAATATTTTTTTAACGCTGAACATTTATCTTGATTATTTACTAGTAGCAGCTTTTTTTGCACTTATAGCCTAAGTGCAAGTTACACTTTGTTGATAATCCATTGCTTTCACACAGCTCCATAATTATTCCCCCCCCCACCTTCCACCATGTATTGCGGACCCAATTCAGTGATCACATGCAACGTAGTAAGCAAGATGTCACTTCTGACATCGTTGCTTACTATGTGTGAAATCTGTGATCACAGAGGTCACATGGTACAATGCTATTCACAACAACCAATCACAGCTCACTCAATAGTTCTCAAGAATGCAGACAGAGAAAGAGAAATGATTGCTTTTACATCCTTTATGGGTGTAAAAGCAATCAGTGCAAAAAAAAAAAAAATATCACCCCCCCCCACCATGGTGACGCTGTACTGCTAGGGTGACAGTATGTAAAAAAAAAAAAAAACAAATAATAATATAATAATATAAAAAAATAAAATAAAAATGTAAACAAAAAAGTTTAAAAATTATAATTTTTGGTTATAAACTAATTTGGCTTATTTTTTTTTTTTACTAAAAAGATAATGGAATAAATTTTGGCCAAGATTTATGATGAAATATTTACTTGCAAAATTTTATAAGAAAAACACTTTTTTTCAAAATTTGTGGACTTTTTCATTTACATAGCAAAAAAAATAAAAATCCTAGCGGTGAATTAATACCACCAAAATAATGCTTTATCTGTCTCAAAAAAAATTCATATGGGTACAGTGTTGCATGACTGTGCAATTGTCATTCAAAGTGTGATAGCGCTGAAAGCTGAAAATTACCCTGGACAGGAAGGGGGTAAATGTGTCCAGACAGGAAGTGGTTAATGTAGAGAATGCATTAACTTGAACTTCTAAAGAGACGGTCCCTTTTTAAAAGGTTTATCACATAACCTAGATTAGGATGTGAGATCTCTGCTCCAAGATTTAGCTGTAAGGCCCTAGTTGCTGCAATGACAGGGATGTGGCCCTACCATTTATACCTATTACACAATGTGCTTATTGGCTTTGGACAGAGTTGCAATTGATTCTAAAAACCTCCAAATTAGTTTAATTGTAGCTAGGGGGCTGAAGTGGAAGCAACATGTTTTAGCAAAGGTTTACCTGAAATTGCAGTCTTCCAATTCCCATGCTTTCACAGAAGGGATTCTTCCTTTTCATCCATAGGATCGTAAAAAAAAACTCATATCCTTAAACAAAAGGTCTAATTTTTTTTTTTTAGAAACCTAGGTTACATCTAATTTTAAGTCATCTTCAGCAAAGGGGGATGGTGACACTGTTCTACTTGTGGGGGGTGATGAAGATTTTTTTTTTTCACACTGATTGCTTTTACACCCATAAAGGCTGTAAAAGGAATCATTTCTCTTTCTCTCTGGCTGCATTCTTGCAGCCATTGAGAAATACTGTATGAGCTGTGATTGGTCACAGCTTATCACATGGTACAAGGCTGTTGTGAATTGTGATCATTCACAGATTTCACACATAGTAAGCAATGATGTCAGAAGTGACACCTTGCTTACTACTCTGCATGTGATCACTGATTGGCCAATCACATGATTGGGACCTCGCACAGAGGTCCCCCACGACGATCTGTGTTCCACTATGTCAGGAGGACACAGCAAGCACCGGATCACCGGATCTCCCAGGGAGCACGCACAAGTAGGAGGCGGGGAGGCAGTTTATAAACGGACACCCAACCATGCACTGCCAACATTCAGCCGTTTATATACAATGGCCGAATGGGAGGTGGCTTCTGTGCAAATCAGACCATACATCCTTCGAACTGGTCCTGTTGCTACTTTAGACTGTGCTATATGGGGGTGGTTGGGAGGAACCGACAAAAACCAAAAGAGGATGGTTGCCTTTTCAAAATAGGATAGGAAACCTCAGAGGACCAAAGTTAAAAACACCAATCACTAAAAAAGGAAAGACCTGTCTTTAAACATTCAGGTCCACTGTCCTAGAATAATGGTTTAGACTGCGTGGGGACCCCTGTAAACTTTGCAAGGTACTACTTGCAAAGTTGTTCCTGCTAAGCCAAGAAAGCACAAAAGAGAGGAGGCCAATGGGTATTTGGCACTCTTATTTGGATGCGAGTCTTGAGCTTCCCGTTTTAGGTCAACAGGTTCACATTCTCATGTGCTGTCCTGGTACAAAATTAGAGGAAAATAGAGGTCTCAGCAGACCTCAGGAAAAGGCATCCAGCCTTCTAGGAAACTGGCAAAAACTGAAGCAGAACAGTTGGAGGTGGGGATAACTTTTACTTGCTTGCCAGTGTCCCAACCTTCTGTAGGTGTCAGTGTAATACAAATGTCTAAGAATAACTAAATTCCTGTGTCCCTCAATTGATGATAAAGAAACCCCTTATTTTACAAAGTAGCATGTAGTATGTATGTACTAAACATTGATACACCACCATAAGTGAGGAGTGAACATACAAAACGGATAAAAAACAGAGACAAACTACAAATTCTACTAGCACTTTTATTACTCATATAAAGAGGTAACAATTATAGATCATCTACAATTTTTCAGGTGCCATGAGGATTTACAATTCAGACGTAACTATAACTTTGTAATTAAAATACCACTTTATTTATACAAATTTATTTTAAAAAAGGCAAGACTCCAACAAAGAAAAACTATGATAATTCAGTCTGTGCTTTACAGGACTATTATCATGGAAAAGGCCACAACCACCCAAACCCATAAAAAAAAAACCCCAGCGTTATCATTTGCAGATACATCAAAGTGCATAAGTTACATTATAATCAATGATGGGGGGTAAGGGTGTCTCTACATGTTTCTCAGACCATTTTCATCTGCTTTATCAAGAGTTGCTGTAAGCTTGTGTTTCTAAAAATATCTGTGTGAATATTGAGTAATAGCAGCCCAAACCCAGCTCCACAGGGGTGGATATCTGTAGCTTCTGAGTTACATCTTGTAACAAAGATGGTGTGGTGTGATGGGGACTGTTAAGAACAGTGTCTCTGACCGAAAGAACAGTGCGAAACAGAATCTTTCTGCTTCATGGGGAAATACACCTGAATGAGCAGGAAATCTCCAAAACACCTCTGTTTGATGCAGACTCTAATGGACAACCACAATTAACAGGCATGTGTGCTTCTAAATATTACACATTGACCATCACCAACCCATTCTTTACTTCAAATGCCTACAGTATACTAGGATGAATCTGCTTTAAAATGGCTACTGACAGTGACTAAAAGTACCCCCAAGTCCTTCTGTGTGGAAAGTGTGAACACTACGTTTGCCTAAAGCATACAGTTTGTACTTATCAGGATATGATCACTTTGGGTCTCGGAAGTACAGCAGTGTGAAGTGAAGGAGAATCATTACTATAGAGAAGAAAGCTTAATTACTAGGTGTGGTTGACCGTTGGGATATATTCTGTTACACTCGGCTCTTTCACTCCGAAACAGTAGTATTCTGGTACAGCAGATTCTTCCAAGTATATTGTAGGCATCTGAAGTAAAGAGCTTAATATGTGAAAGCTTATATGTGTATACCTGCTACCCTAGGCGTTTTCTGCAGTGTTTTGCAGAAACGAAGTACAGTCCATTTAACATGATTTCCAATGGGACATCTTCACACCTGTGCGTTTCCACCCGGTGCGGTTTTTGGAAAGGGTCAGGGACTTTTTTGAACGCAAGTTGCATTTTTGTTTCTGAAGAAATGCTGCAGTAAAGCATGTATTGCATTTCTGCTGTGTTTTTTGTGTGTTTTAAATCTGCCAAGCAACAAGAAAAATGTAAAAAATAAATAGAAAAAAGAAATCAAAGTTACACTTACGGTAACGCCTTTTCCAGTAGTCTTTCATGACAGCACCTTGAGAGACCTCAGCTCCTCCCCACGTGAGGAAACACCTCCACCCTAAATAAAAATACTGTCACTTCCCTCCGACCTCAGTTCTTGGAATAGTACCTCCAGTTACCTGGGGAGACATAATATGAGACACCAAAAATACCATAAGACATCTCTCATAATTATTATACAACAGAGGGTGGGTAACCGATCCTGTCCTGAAAGACTACTGGAAAAGGCATTACCGTAAGTGTAACTTTGATTTTCCCCTCTCGTCTTTCAGGACAGAACCTTGAGAGGATAAGTGAGTACTCACCCCTAGTGAGTACTCACTGCTTGCAGCACCTTACGTCCAAAGGTCTGCTCTTGCACCGAGACCAGGTCAAGTCTGTAATGCCTAACAAAGTTTCGGCCCTACAGATCTGTCCCGGGGAGGCCCCTGCCTGTTCCGCTTGTGTGGCTGCCATAGCACCTGTAGAATGAGCCCTGATTTCCTCTGGGACCTCTAGACCTTCGGTCCGATATGCCTGCTCTATTGCTAGTCTCAACCATCTAGCCATTGTGCACCTGGAGGCTTTTTACCCTTTCCTGGCCCCCGCAAAAGAAATAAAAAAATGAATCTGTACTACGAAATTCCTTAGTCCTATCTAGGTAAAGGAGTCCACACCTTCTTACATCCAACGAGTGAAATTTTTCTTCTCTTTCACCCAAGGGATTAGGGTAAAATGAAGGTAAAATGATATCCTGCCCCCTATGAAATTCTAAAGCCACTTTGGGAACAAAGTCCTGAATACCACCCTATCCGAAAAAATTTGCAAATACGGCGCTCGGATAGACAGCTTCCAGCTCACTCACCCTTCTCGCTGTGGTGATTGCCACCAAAAATACCGTTTTAAACGTGAGGGCCCTAAGGGAGCAGGAACCTAGGGGCTCAAATGGTGGTTCCATTATTATTCGAGATTGGATTATATAATGGTAGACCATCAACTTATTGAGAGGGTGGTTAAAGTAGAAATAGAGACAATGACTATCTCAGACCATGCCCCAGTTATAATGAAGGTAAGATGGGGGAGGCAGTTGACAAGGGGGGTAGGATGGAGGTTAAATGAGACCCTTTTATTAGATCAAGAGATCGATCAGCAGATCAGAAAAGAGATGGAAAGATACTTTCAAGAGAATGAAACAGGGGATGTATCAGTGGCCACTGTCTGGGAATCCCATAAGGTATATATTAGGGGTATATTGATCGCGCTAGGGGCAAAAAAGAAAAGGGAAAGGAGTAAGAAACTGACGGGGCTCTTAAAAGAAATATACGACCTGGAACAGATCCATAAAAATAGAATAACAAGTGAGACAAGGCAGAAGGTAATAGGAAAGAAGAAGGAGTTGGAGATATTAATGGAAGAAGAAAGGAGGAGAGTACTCAATAAAGTAGCAGCGGAGAGGTATAGATGGGGAGATCGACCAGGAAAACACTTAATGAGAGCCCTGAAAAAAAAGAAAAATAGAAACTATATAGAAAAAATAAGAAATCCCAAGGGAGAAATGGCTCTCTACTAAAGAGATCGGGAAGGTATTCAAGGAATATTATAGCAAGTTGTATAATATTAATTCCCAGAATTTAGCAAATAATAGTGAAAATGAAAACAGAGAAAAAAGAAGGGCATATTTAAAAAAAATGCAGGACTACCAAAGATAGATGAAGATCTATTGAGATCCCTGGAGTTGGAAATTACGCAGGAGGAAATAAAGATAGCGTTGAAAGATACTAAGGTGGGGAATAGCCCTGGCCCAGATGGATATACCGTGAGGTATTATAAAAAATATAGTGAACTGTTAATACCTAAATTGAAGGAGTATATGAATGCCCTGGGTGGAGAAATGGAGATTAGACAGGAATCCCTACAAGCCCATATAACACATATAACCATATAACATATAAGGAAGGGAAGGACGCTACTCAATGCTCTAGTTATAGGCCAATTGCACTCCTAAATATAGATACAAAGTTATATGCAAAGGTCTTAGCAAATAGGATGAAAGACTTGATGCCAGAATGGATCCAGGGGGATCAGGTTGGTTTTGTATCGGGGAGAGAGGGTAGAGAAAACGGAATCAGAACTTTGTTGCTGATCCAGAAAGCTAAGAAAGGGAAAACCCCGGCAGTGGTGCTCTCGATCGATGCTGAAAAAGCTTTTGATAGAGTAAACTGGAGCTTTATGATGGATACCCTAGAGATCATGGGAGTAGATGGTAGAATGAGGGAGTGGATAGGAAAGTTGTATAAAATGCCATCCGCGGTTATTTTGGTTAATGGTGAAAAGTCTGAGCCCATAGGGATGTCAAACGGGACAAGACAGGGATGCCCACTGTCCCCATTTTTGTATGTGTTATCATTGGAACCCTTGTTGGAAACAATTAGGAAGAATGCAGATATAAAGGGAATACAAATAGGGGAAACTGAACATAAAGTGGCAGCTTTTGCAGACGACCTGTTGTTTTATGTGGGAAATCCTAGGATAACACTCCCGAATTTAATAAGAAGTTTAAAAGAGTATGGGGAAATATCAAACTTAAAAATCAACCCGACAAAAACTGAGATCTTAAATGTAAATCTTCCAAATGGTGAGAAAGAAAAGATACAAAAAGAATTCCCTTTTATATGGAGAGATAGAGAGATAAAATATTTAGGGGTTAAACTTACTGCTTCATATACAAAATTGTATAAATCAAATTATATTGCTCTTCTAAATGAGATCAAAGAGGAACTGAAGATACTGGGAAGAGGAATCCCCTCTTGGTTAGGACGAATAAATCTGATAAAAATGATAATTGTACCCAAAGTCTTGTATAAATTTCAGATGATCCCAATAAGACTCCCAGAGGCCTTTTTTAAAGAAATTAAAAAGATAACAAAATTTATATGGAAAAATAAAAAACCTAGAATATCCTATGATCTGATGAGTAGAGGTAAAGAGAGAGGGAGATTGGGAGTGCCAGATTTTAGGAGATACTATAATGCTGTAGTTTTAACAAGAATTTATGATTGGACACACAATATAAGGGGGAAAAGGTGGGTTAAGATAGAGAACGATCTGAGTGGAATTGACCTGAGTAGAAACATATGGGCACCAACACAATATAGAGGTTTAAAAAATACCACGAGTGTGTATACACTGAATGTTTTAAAGGTTTGGGATAATTTACATAAACGTATGAAGTGGGATTTTAATTCACAATTAATGTCACTAAGGAATATGGAGTATTCACCAGGTATAGAGGGGATTATGGGAAAATGGATTAAAAAGGAAGACATTCAATTAAGGGATATTATGGATGGACAGAAATTGAAAACATTAAAAGATTTAAAGAAAGGTGGAAGGGAACTTTTTATTAAGATTGATGAGTGGAAATATCACCAATTAAAACACTTTGTTGAGAGTCTTCCGAAACCTATGAGAGGGAGAAAGGATTGGAACCTGTTTGAGAAGTTGTTGGAAACACGGGGAGAGGGGAAACGGGGCACGGCAAAAATATATAAAATTCTCACTGAGTTAGTCACGGAGGTAAAACCAATGTATATAGAAAAATGGGAAAAGGACTTGGGGATAGAGATAGATGAGGATAAACAGAGGAAAATATATAGACTCACACATGAAAATATCAGCATGAGAGAAGTGGAGGTAAATTATAAAAGTTTGGTAAGATGGCACATCACACCAAAGGTGGAATATAAAATGGGTATAGAGAGAACACAAGAGTGCTGGCGTGGGTGTGGAGGGATTGGTACGTGGTTTCATATTTGGTGGGAGTGCCCAAAGATTCAAAGTTTTTGGGAGAAAACGGTCAACTTAATAGAGAAAATCTCAGGGATAAAGATAGGATTAGATCCAGAAGTGTGTTTGTTACATAAGACAGATATACCAGTGAATAAATACAAGGATTCGGGTATATGGTACTATGTGAATGCAGCAAAGGGATTGATACCTAGATTCTGGCATAGTTTAGAGGTTCCGAGAGAAAAGGACTGGGTAGAGAGAGTAAATCAGATTAGTAAGATGGAGAAATTATACTATATCCAAGAAGGTAAGATGGAGATATATAATAGGAGATGGGAGAAATGGGAAGATTTTGTACATCAAACGAATATATATGAAGCAATAAGAAATGAGAAGAGAAGTTTCTTGATTTTATAGGGAAGGAGAAAAGAGAAAAATGCAGAGTGGGAGGGTGGAGGGATGTGGTAGGGTGTAGGGGTAGAGGCATGGGATATAAATAGGGGGAAATAGAAGGAGATAGGATTAAGAATTTTATATATGATTTGAGAACGTTGATGAAATGTATTGTTATGTTCTTTTTTCCTTTCCCTTTTACTATATATGTATTTATAAATATGAAAAATAAATAAATATTTGAATTAAAAAAAAAAAATGGTGGTTCCATTAACACTTTAAGTACTTTTGCCAAGTCCCATTTTGGAAAAGGTCTACTTACAGCCAGTCTCTGTCTTGCCAGAGCCCTAAAGAACCTAATGACCAATGCCTCCTTTGCTAATGGGGATTCCAGAAACACACTTAGAGCAGATATCTGGCTCCTGAGCGTGCTGATTGCTAGCCCTTTATCAGCCCCCACCTGCAAGAATTCTAGCACCGACACGAGGCTATGGGTATCTGCTGAGGCCCTGTAGCACCATCCATTAAAACACCTCCAGACCTTCCTATACATGGCTTGGGTTTCCTTCTTCCTACTAGCTAAGAGTGTGGACACCACCCTGACTGAGAATCCCTTTGTTAGCAGGAGCTGTTCCTCAGAAACCACGCCGTCAGTTTCCATCTCTCCACCCTGGGACATAGGACCACACTCAACGGGGCCAGTACAGAGCTATCAGGATCAGAAAGGTTTTCTCCGATCTGAACTTCCTCAACACTGCTGACAGTAAGGCAACCGGGGGAAAAGCGTAACATAGGGGGAAATCCCACTTCTGCCCTAACGCATCCACCGCCCGAGCCCCGTCCCACTGGTTTAGGGAGAAAAATCTCAGAACTTTGCTGTTCTGACCTGATACAAATAGTTTTATGTCTGGGGATCCCCATTTTCTTACAATGAAGTGGTAAACCTCCCCATTTAGAACCCATTCAGATTCTCTCAATCGCCGTCTGCTTAGAAAATCGGTCACCTGATTTAGTTCCCCTTTTAGGTGGACGGCCGATAACGAGGTGAGATTCACCTCTGGCCATGACAGAAGCATCGCCGTCAGACCCCAGAGGGACCTTTGTGTCTGTTCACATAGGCCACCACTGTCGCATTGTCCGAAAAGATGTGGACATGATGGCCCTAAATCAAATCCTGGAAGGAACGAAGTGCCTCCCAAACAGCCCTTAGCTCCTTCCAGTTTGAGGATTCCCCTTTCTTCTTGAGCCCACTCGCCCTGTACCACTGATTCCCCTAGGTGCGCCCCCCATCCCTGGGCGCTGGAGTTTGTTCTGATCTCCCTGACCACCGAGAAACTCCATAGCAGCCCCTGAGTTACGTTGGCTGTTTTCCTCTACCGCCACAGGGATCTCTTTACTTTGGAGGGAATCTAACGACCGCAGTTGCTGATCCCAAACGCCCAAAATGAATAGTTGTAGGGGATGTAGATGCAACCCCACCCATTGTACCGCCGGGATGGATGAGGTTAACAGCCCTAACACCGACATAGCCTTCCTCAACGATATTCCATGGCTTTCCAGTAGCCGCCTGATCCCCCCCGTCTAATTTGGTGAGCTTCTCCGGGGTTAGCATGATCGTTTGACAGGCGGAGTCCAGTATATACCCTAGATAAGTCATCCTTTGGGATGGGACCAGATTGGACTTGTCCAGGTTCAGCAGCCATCCCAAACTCGCCAGATGTCTCCTCACCACCGCTATGTCCAGTGCAAGCTGATCCGTCGAGCTTGCGAATAAGAGCAGATCGTCTAAATAGGCTAGAACTGAAATTCCCTTCAGCCGAAGAGGAACCAGCGCCTCAGACATAACTTTTGGTGAAGATACTTGGCGAGGCAAGGCCTGGAACTATAGGTGACACGTCCCTGCTGGACTCTGAACCGCTAGACTGAGAAATTTCTGAAATACCTCCGCGATGGGTACGTACAGATAGGCATCCTTCAAATTGAATGAGGCCAGGAAGGCCCCTGGTGGAAGGAGGGCTCTGACTGTGAAGATCGAGTCCATCTGAAACTTTTGTATCGGATGGTCTCGTTCAGGGGTTTCAAATTTAGGATCAATTTGTACGCCCCTGAAGGTTTCTGGACCACAAACACATGCGAGTAGAAACCCTCCCCCATCTCTGCCTTGGGGACTCTTACTACAACTTTTTGCTCCTCCAACTCCCGAAGAGAGGCTAGTAAGGCTGAAGCCCTTTGTGGACACCTGGGCAGGCTTGTTATCAATAATCTTTGCGGCGGTGGCCTCGAGAACATCGCCACCCACCCTAATTCAGCTTTTGCCAGACAATTCGCACAAAAACCTATTACATTTTCTGAATAGAAATTTTTTTTTTGTTCCTAACCCTCAACATGGATATTACGAAGAATGAATTGCACTCATATTGGTACACAGATCCGATTCATCATATGCCCATGTTTTTTGCTGTTTATAATATGCCCAACAAAGACCAGTAGCGTACTGGTACATAGCTGGACTTTGAGTAGTTATACCAAGATGATGTCTGCAGCTGCAGGCATTATCCTGGTATCATTTGTTTCAGCTGACAGCTTTCATGTAAATCAGTCCTAGTGGTTAATTAACCGCTGGATTGCTTTTACAAGCAGCAGGAATGGATGTTCCCTTCCGTGCCACCTTCCAGGAAGACTTATTTTTTCTTTTCTTTTTTTCATTTTCAAAATCCAGAAATGATATCTGCAAAATACTCAGCATACCTCTTTTAAAATTCCTTGGGATGTCAACTTTCCAAAAAGGGTTATTTGGGGGGAGGGGGTTGTTTGTGCTATCCTGGCATTTTAGAGCCTCTGAAACTGTGAGGAAGTGACATGAGGAAATATGCCCTTTGAAAACCTGGGAGGTGGTCACTGGATTTTGGAGGCCTGTATGTGGCTAGACTGCCAAAAAGTTTCTTAAATACATCTCCAGACTCCCTATAAGCCTCTCCCTCAGCACAGAAGACCCCCTTACGATTAGGCGCAAACCATCTTTTGCATATAGGTTGCACCTCAATATATCAAAGAGGATAGGTTGCATTACAGTCAATGATTGAGTTGGTGGCTGTTTCAAAAGTTTCTCTGACCATTTGGATCTTCTTCATCAGGAGTTGCTGTAAACTTGTGTATTTCTCAAAAAATTGTGTTTGAATACGAAGTAGTCGCAGACTGATTCCAACTCCACTAGGGAATAGAAGGGGGACCTAAAGAGTGGGGTGTATCTGTAGTCAGTGAGGTACAACTTAAAGAGCAAGAGCAACTTAAAGAGCAAGGTTTTCCAGAATAAAATTTGTTACTACAGGAAACCCCATCGGAGTGAACAGAAAATCTTCAAAACACCTTAGATGTTCCTGTGCTTGATGCAGTCCTCTAATGGACAGTCACACCTAACAGCTATACAAGCTTTCAGTCACACCTAAGGCTAGGTTCACAACTATGGAGGTTGCGTTTGAGCCATTTCTGCATTGTGTTTTGAGTTTTTGCCTCGTTTTTAATGCGGTTTTCCCCTATCGTCTTTCAGGACAGCACCTTGAGAGACCTCTGCTCCTCCCCACCTGAGGAAACACCTCCACCCTAAATAAAAATACTGTCACTCCCCTCCAACCTCAGTTTTGGGCGTTTCCTCGGGTGGGGAGACCTCTTTAGTAGGCCTCTCCAGGTGCTGTCAGGGGACAGAGATGCCTGGGGACCGCAACCTGTAGTGAGCAGCGTGAGGTGAAGGCCGGGGAGCTGGCTGCTATCCCCCAGGGAAGGCTACAGTGGCAATCCAGCGGTTAATTAACCACTAGGACTGATTTACATGAAAGCTGTCAGCTGAAACAAATGATACCAGGATAATGCCTGCAGCTGCAGACATCATCTTGGTATAACTACTCAAAGTCCAGCTATGTACCAGTACGCTGCTGGTCTTTGTTGGGCATATTATAAACAGCAAAAAACATGGGCATATGATGAATCGGATCTGTGTACCAATATGAGTGCAATTCATTCTTCGTAATATCCATGTTGAGGGTTAGGAACAAAAAAAAAAATTTCTATTCAGAAAATGTTATAGGTTTCTGTGCGAATTGTCTGGCAAAAGCTGAATTTGGGTGGGTGGCAATGTATTGTTGTGCATATAAATTGCTTTTGCCCACAATTGATACAAATCTTCCGTAAAAAGCAGCGGAGGGGCTAAACGCTAACAAGGCTATTCCTAACACTGTTTTTGGGAACACTATACTATGGAGGCACAAGTATAGTTCTGTTCGTGATCATTATTTATTAATCCAAAACATCACTATACTAGTAATGGGGGTGATCAGCAACCTACAGCATAAGTGCGATAGTGTGCAGGCAATCTAATGCTAGTTGACCCTGATGTTATCTGATGGCGACTAGCTATTTGACTAGTGATAGCTATCTGACTAGCAATAGTGGCAGTAATAGAGTGATCAGTGAAAAATTCTACACTGCTTAAAAAAATTAAAGAAACACTTTAAAAACACATCAGATCTCAATGGGGAAAAATATCATGCTGGTTACCTATACTGATATGGAATGGGTAATGTGTTAGGAACTTAAGAAAGCCCCCATTGTTTGATGAAAATGATTAACCTACAGAGGACTGAATTCAAAGACACCCCAAAAATCAAAGTGGAAAAATGATGCAGCAGGTTAGTCCATTTTGCTGAAATTTCATTGCAGCAACTCAAAATGGTACTCAGTAGTTTGCATGGTCTCCACGTACTTGTATGTATGGCTGACGTCGAGGCATGCTTCTAATGAGACGACAGATGGTGTCCTGGGGTATTTCCTCTCAGATCTGGACCAGGGCATCACTGAGCTCCTGGACAGTCTGAGGGGCAACCTGGCAGCGTCAGATGGACCGAAACAGGATATCCCAGAGGTGTTCTATTGGATTTAGGTCAGGTGAGCGTGGGGACAATTCAATGGTATCAATTCCTTCATCCTCCAGGAACTGCCTACATAGTCTCACCACGAGGCCGAGCATTGTCTTGCACCAGAAGGAACCCTGTCCAGCTCTCCTAGAGTAACTGCCTGTCTCCTGGAATCTCCTCCATGTTCTAGAGACTATGCTGGGAGACACAGCAAACCTTCTGGCAATGGCACATATTGATATGCCATCCAGGAAGAGTTGGACAGCCTGTGCAACCTCTGTTGGGTCCAGGTATCGCCTCATATAGTGACACTGACCCTAGCCAAATGCAAAACTAGTGAAAAACAGTCAGAAAAGATGGAGTAGGGAAAACAAATGTCAGTGGCCTCCCGTTTTCAGACCCGACGCTTGTGCAGTGGGTCCTGACCCGCTGCACAAGCGTAGGGTCTGAAAACGAGTCCAAGGATTTCATCCCAATACCTAAAGGCAGTCAGGGTGCCATTATCTAGCCTATAAAGGTCTGTGCTTCCATTCATGGATATGCCTCCCCAGGCCATCACTGACCCACCACCAAAACTGTTATGCTGAACACTGTTACAGGCAGCATAACGTTCTCTATGGTTTCTCCAGACCCATTCATGTCTGTCACCTGCTCAGGGTGAACCTCGTGAAAAGCACAGGGAATCAGTGGCAGACCTGCCACTTCTGGTGTTCAATGGCAAATGCCAATCAAGCCCTATGGTACTAAGCAGTGAGTACAGGGCCCACTAGAGGACGTCGTGCATTCAGGCCACCGTCGTGAAGTCTGTTTCTGATTGTTTCGTCAAGAGACATTTACACCATTGGCCTGCTTGAGGTCATTTTGTAGCAGTGCTCATCTTGTTCCTCCTTGCACAAAGTAGCAGATATCGGTCCTGCTGATGGATTAAGGACCTTCTACGCCCCCGTACAGCTCTCCTAGAGTAAACTGCTTGTCTCCTGGAATCTCCTCCATGTTCTAGAGACTGTGCTGGGAGACACGGCAAACCTTCTGGCAATGGCACGTATTGATATGCCATCCAAGAAGAGTTGGACTGCCTGTGCAACTTCTGTAGGGTCCAGGTATCACCTCATGTAGTGACATTGACCCTAGCCAAAAAGCAAAACTAGTGAAAAACAGTCAGAAAAGATGGAGTAGGGAAAAAAAATGGCAGTGGCCTCCACCTGTAAAACCATTCCTGTTTTGGGGGGGGGGTCATCTCATTGTTGCTCATTTAATTAACACCAAAGCAACTGAAACTGATTAACAACCTCCTCTGCTACTTAACTGACCAAATCAATATCCCAGGAGTTTAACTGACTTGATGCTATACTCTGATTAAAAAGTGCTCCTTTAATTTTTTTTGAGCAGCGTATGTTAACTATGAAATATCTGTAAATGGCAACTGTGGGGTTTTGAGGAGCTTAAGAGGCATTAGATATTTTCATGATGGATATTTTTTTTTACAGCTGTGATAGTTCAGCCAAACTTTTACTCTGTTGGAGTCTTGTGTTCTTAAATACATTTTTACAAATAGTGAGAAATTTTAACAACAAAGTTATGTCTGAATTGCAAATCACTGTGGCATCTGAAAAGTCCCAGTCATAGATAGTCCAGATTTGGTTACTTATAAACATAGGAATGTGGTTTATGGACCGACACTGAAAAAAATGGAATTTTGACCAGTAAAGTCCAATTATAAATTACAGGTAAGTCAACATTCCTCCCATCTTAACAATACAGTACAGGACACAAGCTTATCTTAAATTGTACAGTATTAGACACATGGACCCTGGGATGTCCCCAAGCAATGACTAAGAAGGATGGGCAACAAGGCAAACAGAACTGTGCCAACAATCCCAACGAAATCAAGGGGCAATGGACCAAACTCAGAGCACTGCTGCATAAACCTTGCAGCTGACACCGAGGATTGGACATCCACCTGGTAAAACTTGGAGATGGTATGAACTGAAGATCAAGCGACTGCTTTACAAAGTAAGCAAAACAGAGGCTTGATGCCCAAAACTCCTACTGACCTGATGGAGTAAAAACATAATAGTGCTTGAGGCGCTTTATCCTTTAGAGTGTAAAAAGCATAGACGAATTGACTTATTCACCTAGCAATGGTGGATCTTGAAGCAAAATGCCCCTTGAGAGGCCCTGATGGCAGGACAAATAGTGAGTCCATCTTCCTGATAGAAGTTAATCACCTTTATGATGGCTCTAACCACATCCAGATATTGATGAGCAATCTCCTTTGGGTGATTAACAGCAGGGTACAAAAAGGAAGGTCTATGTCTTTGTTCAGGTGGAAGGCCAACACCACTTTAGGAAGGAAGGCCGTTGACACAAGACTAGCTTATTCCTATTAAAAATTAGGAACTGCTACTTGCAGGAAAGCGTCACGAAATTAGAAACATGTCTGCCAGACATGATAGTTATGAAGAAGGCAACCTTGCAGAAAAGATCAACCATGGGAAGTTTCCTGATGGGCTCAAACAGTGGTTTATGCAAGGAAGAGAGAATTAAATTAAGATCCCAAGGAAGCACAGGATGATGTAAGGGTGGTCTAATCCAAGAAAAACTTTAAACAAAAGTTTTTTTTATTGTCTTGTTTTTTTTTTTCTAAATAGATAAAGCAAAGGCCCAGATTTTTGGAAAAGGATGGACAGGGCCAAGAACACCTAAGGCCAAGTTCTGGCAAACTCTTAATTGTAGGAAAGCCAGAATACGAGGCACAGAGTAATCTGTGGGATTGAAGAGTCTGTGTTTATACCAGGTGAAAAAGGATTTCAAGGAACATAGTTCTGGTAGATCCAGGTACGATGCATCTTTCTGGAAGTGGCTTCCCTTTGCTTTTAGCAAAGTCAGAGACTCCCCTGTCCCTTAAGATCTGGGTTTCAGGAGCCATGCTGTTAATGCCAGTGAGTAAGAAACGGGATGGAACAGAGGACCTTGAGATAAAAGAGGTCTGGCTTGTACAGAAGAGACCAGGACCTAGAAGTCTGGGTATGTCTGTGAAATAGGTTCTTCTACACAGGTTGGATGCAATGAGAATCACCATTTTGGCTGTGCAATCAAGGTAGAAATTACAATGGAGGAAGTGCACAGATCAGCTTGAACTGAGATCAGGGAATTACCAGAGCATCTAATGCTAGAGGATCCTTAGTCCTGGCCACAAACAGCAGTAGCTTGTTGTTGGAACTAGTTGTCAAAATATCCACATCTTTGACATTTGGGTTTAGACATGTCAGGGTGAAGGTCCCATTCCCCTTTCTTTAGGTGGTGCCAGCTGAGGTAATCTGCCTTCCAATTGTCCACTCCCAGGATTTGAACAGGAGAGATCGCTGGATCTGCCCATGAACTGATTACACTTGCTTCCTTTAGGGCTGCCTGACTCTTGGTACCCTCCTGATGACTGAGGATGGCCACAGCCATTGCACTGTGATTGCACCCTCATCAGGTACCCCTACAGAAGGAGGTACAGTGGTACAGAGCCAATTTAATTGATCCAAGTTCCAGGATGTTGATATGAAGCTTGGCTTCCCTGTATGAACAGAATTCCATGTGAAATTCTGAAATTTGAAGTATCTGTTTAGGGATTTAGGTCCAAGATAAGACAAATACTCAGTTGATACCCACTCCCTGGGAGAAGGGCTGGTTCAGGGTGGTCTGAAAAGCTCACTGTCCTTGAGCAGATACTGGTTGGTTTGAGAGAAGAAAGCAGTGAAGGGGGGAGGGGGGTAGAAACTCTATATTGTACTCCTTTTAAATCACTAATGGAACCCACAAGTCTAGAACACCTGGGACTCAGAGAGAGGCAAATTGTAACAGATGCCCCCCCTCTCCCAGCAATGGTGATCACTTATTGGGAAGAAGGTTTTGAAATAGACTTGGTGAATTTTGTGTTTCAAGTCTTGCACCGAATAGAAGGGCTGATGTTTGGCTTAGAAGTTGAAGCCTGGGTAGAGCACTGGAGGTGTTCTCAGTCTTGAAGAGGTAGAAGCCCCCGAGTAGGAAGATGGACCCTTCTCTGTGGAAGAAGAACCTTTCCTCCTGTGACATTTTGTGAGGGCACTTACAAATACAACACTTGTATGCTCTCCTTCAAGAAAGGAGAACCAAGTGCGACAATGCCTAGGATTTTGCACATAGGAGCAGCAAAAATATAAACACTGGCAAATGCATTGCATTAAGCTATAACATCTGTAGCCTCCCCTAACACCAACTCCGGGTGCTCTTCATTCCCCTCAATGTCTGCTTCATTTTCTAGAACAGCACATCACTTGTTCACCTAGCTAGAGTCAGCGGCAGCGGAGAAGAAGCCTGGCTTCTGAAGACAGCGATGGATTTATTAAAGCCATTAGTTGTCAGAAAGTGAGACACAATGGCAAAAAAGCCTGCCTTGGTCAGGTTGGCCGCTTGTTGTGTGCCTGAGATAGAACTAGAATTTGCTCTAGAGATGGATGCAGAGATGGATATTACAAGATTCCTGCTCCAGTGTAATGTCAATCAGACGTTCTGAGCTTTGCTGGCCTTCAGCAGAGCGAATATTCGCTGAGCTTTTGCTGCGGCTCCCTTATGCTTGGTTTCCACCAGTGCTATAAGTGAGGGTAATCCCATGTAAGGTACTCATGAAGAAGGGGGCGGACATAGGCTAAGCCTGTTTGTGAGGGAGTATAAAGCAACCCTGTGTTAATCATCCTGTAGCAAAGTACTTGCTGCAGAAGGAAGCGTTCCAGGCAGAAGTGCAAGTAAACAGTGTGACCTGTGATGTGATGTGATGTAAAACCTAGTCATCCACCTGAGACTAAGCTCTGAGCGGTGGAGTTTTAGCATGAAGTTCAAAAAGTTTACATGGTATATCTGCATAATTTTCAGAAACATTTGCCAGTAACCTTGTAGTTTAAATGTCTAAGCCAAAAACTATTCAGGATACATGTAATAATTGCACAGCAAGTAATAGAGATGCATATTATACTGGCAATGGTCCAATCTCAGGGTGACACTGCCGTACCTGTCCATGTCACTGGTCCTTGCTTTGCCATCACAGTGGTTTTCAGGGTCTGGGATCCATAAGGATGGACCATGACCCTGGACTTGTGAAGGACCCGCAGCTAACTACATGCAATGCACCAAGTGCCGAGGTGAGTGCTCAAGCATGGTCCCAGGACAACATTACAGGACATGCCTGTGGTGTGGAGTCTGGTCTAGCTGCCAAGGTTGTAGAGATCTGAATGCACTGCTTTTATTGCTGTACTAGAAGACAATGTTGACTAAAAAGAATAGATGGAAGAATCTGAGGCAAAAATAATATAAGCTTAGAATGATTTTCTGTAAGGGAGAAAAGTTCTAGCACCTTAGAAGACTAGCAAAAAACTGGGGACTCACGTTTCACCATTCACCTGAATGTACCAGCCTATAATCCAGGATCTAGGAATATTTAGCCTGTGTCCTATACTGTACCATTAAGATAAACATACATACTCATATACAAAGAGCATACTTTTTGTACAAACTTTTTTAGGAGACAATTTGTTAAATAATACCTACATAGAATTCAAATATGTTGTTCATGAAAGGCCCAACATTACCTTACAACAGCCACAAATCATACATAAAAAAAAACTCTTAAAATTGCAGGGAACCCATTTTTTTTTTTAATAAATCAGGTACAAAAATAGAGCTTTAAAACAAATACAAACTACAAGATCAAAAACAGAATAATGCATTTACATTTTGCATGTCTTTGTAAGCCATATCGCAACTTGGAAACATAATAGTAAGATTACCTGATAATTTGGCTTCCAGCCTACGGATCTGATCATTTCTCCTGGAGATGTGAGAAGGCAGATCATCACGGGAGCTACTGCCATCTGATGCCTGCGGAAGCAGAATCAAAGTAATTTTAAAAAATGGTTTTATGAAGAACGTCTTAGGTGTTTTATTTATTTATTTATTTTTAATAGAGAAAGGAAGGTATGAGCCTCCGTCAAAGATTCTATTGTTGCCTGTGTCCATACTGGGGAGTTTTTCCAGACAATATTTTCACTGTCCACTGCTGTCCTGTTCACAATCGATCATTCTATTTCTTTTCTTGGTGTCACAGGGATTGGACTGCTGAGGACTGGGATAAAGTCATTTTCTCTGATAAATCCCCTTTCCGATTGTTTGAGGCATCCGGAAAACAAAATTGTCTGGAGAAGAAAAGGTGAGCACTATCATCAGTCCTGTATCTTGCCAACAGTAAACCATCCCGAGACTATTCATGTGTGGGGTTGCTTCTCAGCCAAGGGAATGGGCTCACTCAATTTTGCCTAAGCACACAGTCATATATAAAGAATGGTACAAAAACATTCTCCGAGAGTAACTTCTCCCAACCATCCAAGAACAGTTTTGTGACGAACAACGCTTTCTCCAGCATGATGGAGCACCTTGCCATAACGCAAAAGTGATAAAATGGCTTGGGGAACAAGACCTTAACATTTTGAGTCCATGGCCAGGAAACTCCCCAGACCTAAATCCCATTGAAAACTTGTGGTCAATCCTCAAGAGGTGGGTGAACAAAAAAACCCACAAATTCTGACAAACTCTGAGCATTGATTATGCAAGAATGGGCATCCATCAGTCAGGATGTGGCCCAGATGTTGATTGACTGCATACCAGTGCAAATTGCAGAGGTCTTGAAAAAGAAGAGTCAACAGTGCCAATATTGACTCTTTGCATAAACAACGTAATTGTCAATAAAAGCCTTTGACACTTATAAAATGCTTGCAATTATACTTTTGTTTATATCCTCTTGCTGCCCTCCATGTACTGCGGACAGACGGCATCTATAGGCAAAGCGACATGCGAGTACGTCGCTCTGGCTGTACTAATACAGGGAAACATGCAGCACTCCCCACCCACAATGAAGATTCCGGTGAATGGGACTCGGTGATCATGTGATTGCTATTCAATCAATCTGATTCATAACAGCTCTGCTTCTCTTCCTGATGATCTGTGGCTGGCCCACAGATCTCACGATACATGGGGCCAATCACAGCACCCTGTACCATGTGACCAGCTCTAGCTAATCACAGATCACTATTATATTAAACTGTCGTGAACTTAACTCATTCATGACAGTTCAAAGTAAGCTTAGCATCGCACAGCAATTATCTTCATTTGCTCTTGCAAAGCAAAGTGGAAACAAAAATCCCTATAATCCTCCCCCCCCCCCCAACATGTAAAAAAAATACTGTATTGATAATTTTTTTCTTTAAGGGTTTTTTTTTTTTTTAAAACTACTTGCCGGCTGCCTGCCCACATCATGCAAGCGAGCAGTGGATCTGAGCAAAGCGGCGTAACCTTACGTCGCTTTCTATTTCAGATTGTGAATGCGTCTGCTGCACCCCCCCCCCCCGTCGGTCCAGTGAGAGAAGAGAGAACACAGCACTAAATTTTACACACACACAAACACAGGTAGCACATTTAACCCTTTGATCACTCCGTCACCAGTGCCATTAGTACAGTGTCAGTTTTTTTTATGTTTCACCAATCACTGTATTACTGCCACTAGTGACATCAGATAACGCCAAGGTCTGTAACCTCCCCTCCCAGCCATGGTCAGCTAGCATTAGATTGCTCACACACTATCGCACTCATGCAATAAATCGCTGATCATCACCATTACTAGAATAGTATTGCTATGGATCAATATATTGATGATGAACAGAACGTTTAGCTCCTTTGCTGTTTTTCACGAAAGATTTGTATCAATTGATTGTGGGCCAAAGCAATTTCACACGCACAATACAATCGCTGCCCACCCAAATTCAGCTCTTCCTAGACAATTCGCATGGAAATCTATCACGGTTTCTGATTTAAGGATCCATGCACAATGGCCCAGGGGCGTTTTTGCCTCGAGGCAAACAAGGAGTTTGCCTAGGGCGGCACTTTTCCGGGGACAGTGCCGTGCGCCTCACCCCCCTTTCCCACGGAAGTATCCCTTCAGGGGCTTCTGTGTCTTACCTGTGTATGCGACTCCGTGTCCCACTTCGATCCGGTCCATGAGGCACGGAGAGGGTGTCCGTCCAGTGTCTTCAACTCCTTGGATCTTGATCGCGATGTGGGTGGGATGACATGCCACCACTAATCTGGCCACACCCCTGGGATCACTGGGCTGCCTGTCCCTCCTTCTGCAAGCCCCGCCTCCTTGCCGGTGATTGGCCGCCAGATCTGTAGCACAGGAAAGGCACACAAGCGGCCAATCACCGGCGAGGAGGAGCCGAGCGGCAGCATGAAGATCTTAGAAGTTCGAGTGAGGGACCAGCCGGAGCCGGTGAAGAGCAGCCAGAGAAGGAAGACAGCTGATCAGTAAGGTAAGTGTCTGTGTGGCCAGGATATGGACAGAGCAGATGGTGCTGCTGCAGCCGGGTATGCTGGCTGTGGATGGGAGAGGGAGGGAGCCCGGGCTGGAGCAGGGTCAGCAATGTAAGCATCATTAGTGTCAGTGTGAGAGGAATAGTGCCCCATTATTGGTGTCACTGACACCAATGAGGGGGCACTATTCCTCCCACTGACACAAATGAGGGGGCACTATTCCTCCAACACTGACACCAATGATGGGGCACTATTCCTCCCACACTGACACCAATGATGGGGCATTATTACTCCCACACTGACACCAATGATGGGGCACTATTCCTCCCACACTGACACCAATGATGGGGCACTATTCCTCCCACACTGACACCAATGATGGGGCACTATTCCTCCCACACTGACACCAATGATGGGGCACTATTCCTCCCACACTGACACCAATGATGGGGCACTATTCCTCCCACACTGACACCAATGATGGGGCACTATTCCTCCCACACTGACACCAATGATGGGGCACTATTCCTCCCACACGGACACCAATGAGGGGGCACTATTCCTCCCACACTGACATCAATGATGGGGCACTATTCCTCCCACACTGACATCAATGATGGGGCATTATTACTCTCACACTGACATCAATGATGGGGCACTATTCCTCCCACACTGACATCAATGATGGGTTACTATTCCTCCCACACTGACACCAATGATGGGGCACTATACCTCCCACACTGACACCAATGATGGGGCACTATTCCTCCCACACTGACACCAATGATGGGGCACTATTCCTCCCACACTGAAACCAATGATGAGTGACTATTCCTCCCACTGACCCCAATGATGGTGCACTATTCCCCCCACACTGACACTGATGATGGGGCACTATTCCTCCCACACTGACACTAATGATGGGGCACCATCGTTGGTGTCAGTGGGAGGAATAGTGCCCCATCACTGGTGTCAGTGGGAGGAATAGTGCCCCACCATTTTTATTAGTGAGAGGAATAGTGCCCCACCATTTTTATTAGTGGGAGGAATAGCGCCCCATCGCTGTTGTCAGTGGGTGGAGCTCTAATAGCAAGCTGTGGAGCCTAAAGAGGAATGGGGTGGAGTTTACAGATGAAGGGGTGGATCTTAAACAGGAATGGGTGGGACAAATTTAGATGCAGGGGGTGCCCGATTTTAGTCTTGCCTAGGGCAGCACAAAACCAAAATACACCACTGCACTGGACGATTTAATAACACTGGTAACGTTAGCTGTGTAAAGTCACGTTAAAAACGTGCGTTTTTGTATTAGCGTTTAGCCGTGTTTTTTCATGTTTGTTTTTAGTATCTTTTAGAGTTTTTTTTTTACTAAATAAAACCCCGAAAACTTTTTTTTTACAGCTAAAATCTCCTCTAGAAAATCGCTAGTTCTGGGGGGTTTTTTCAGCCAAACAACGCCTGTCAAAAAACATTGATTACAGTCTATGTGTGCATGGACACATAGGATAACATGCAGGGGAGTTTACAGGCTGTAGAAAAAAAAACCTTCAAAAGCCAAAAACAACAGCTGTAAAAACATCCAGTGTGCATGAGGACAAACTTTTTTGGGCCCAACCTTCAACATGGGTATTACAAAAAATAATGAATTGTGGTCATATTGGTCCACAGATCCGATTCATCATATGCCCATGTTCTCTGCTGTTACATATATGCCCAACAAGGAGCAGCAACATAATGATACATAGCTGGACTTTGAGTGGTTATCCCGGGATGATTCCTGCACCTACAGGCCTAGTGGCTAATTAGCTGCTGGATCATTTTTGCAAGCAGCAGCACTCCCCCACCAACCCCTCCGCAGCCTTCCATGGCTTTCCTTGGCTCTCCCGTCCCACAGCAGAATCCAAGAATGCAGCCGAAAGTTCTGCCGGATGACCATAGAGCTGATCGGAGACCAGAATGGCTCTGATTATCTCCTTGGTCTAAGAAACTGGAAGCTATGAGTATTTCATCATTTCCATTGCGCCGGATTTTCCCAGCGCCATTTTTAAATTGGGAAAGCATCTGATCACACCGATCTTTAAAGACAGAGGAGAGATCTACAGTCTAAAAGACCCCAGATTAATCAGAAAAGAATACATGTCATTAACTATTGATATCACAGGGGAGATTTACATTTCCTGTGATAACAATAAAAGTGATCACAGAAAAAAAAAAGAAAAATGAAATCACCCCTGCCCCGCCCCTTTCCCATGCTCATACGCAAAGGCGGATGCAAGCGTTGGCCCATGTCAGTATGTAAACAGAGATTGCACCATGCATGTGACATATCACCGCAAACGTCAGATCAAAGGCAGTAATTCTAGCAAAACTAGACCTCCTGTGTAAATCTAAAGTAGTGACCTGTAAAGGTTTTTAAAAGGGTCACCTATCCATGTTAAAAATTTACATAGTTTGTCACTGTTACACAGGGATGTGCAATTTTAAAGCATGTCATGGATGTAATCTATTTATTCGGCGTAACATCTTTCATATTTTATCAAACAAATGGGCAATATATTGTGTTTTTGTGCTTTAAAATTCAAAAAAGTGCATTTTCCCCCAAAAATTTGCATTTGAAAAAAAAAAAATTGCCACGCAAATACTGTGTGACATAAAAAATTGCAATGCCTGCAGGACCTTCCTGCCAAATGCCAGGTCCTGCTTTGAGTGTACCTTCACTATAAAACATCCAATGAAAGCATCTTGGCTTGATCCTTTAGCTGATCTGCGAATCTGCTCCACTGATGTCCTGCCTTCTCTACCCGGAGGCTTGAACTAGTGTGCTCTTACTCTTAAAGCAGATGGAATCAGAAGAAACTCTGAACTATGTAGTTTAGAGAGGTCCACTGTATAAACCATCTAGCAATCATGGCTTTTCCTGCCTGTAACCATTTCCTAGCACTAAGCGGTAACTTAATCTGTGAAACAAGGACACTACTTGGGCAAACGGAGGATCCTGCTTAAAGGCAAATGATTTAGGAAAGGCTCCCTGACACACTTTGTGGAACCCCCCCCTTTTTTTGGGTCATCGTGATGGCTAAAAAGACAGCCAATTTATGAGTAATAGATTTGAAGGAAGCTACTTCATGGGCTCAAAAAAGGCTGGACAGGTATGTACCCAAGCACACCGATACCTATGGCTTCTTCACACTTGAATGCTGGAGCAGAATGCAAATAAATTAAGCAGAAAGGAGCTTGGTAAATAATGATTGGAACTATTCCACCCCCCCCCCCCCCGTTTTTGTGTGCACTCCCGAAGGCCCGACAAGCTCACCGCCATCCACGGCCTCTTTGTTTCCCGCTCCCTCAACCTCCTAGCGATCACAGAAACCTGGATCCAGGCCACGGACTCTACCTCCCCTGCTGCACTCTCCTATGGAGGTCTCATCTGGACCCACTCACCCAGTCCCAACGGTCATAAAGTTGGTGGGGTTGGTCTGCTCCTGTCACCACAGAGCGCCTTCTGAGTCCTCCCAAACCCCCCTCTCTATCCTCCTCCTTCGAGGCCCACTGCATCCGACTATTCTCCCCAACCCCCCTGAAGAGTGCCATTATCTACCGGCCTCCTGGACCCGTATCCCGCTTCCTTGATGACTTTTCCACCTGGCTACCCTTCTTTCTCTCCTCCAAATGAGCCACCACCATCATCCTTGGGGGATTTCAACATCCCTGTCAACATCGACAACCCGGCCTCATCCCAACTCCTCCACTTAACCTCCTCCTTTGCACTCGCACAGTGCATACAATCCACCACCCACTCCGACGGAAATATCCTGGACCTTGTCTTCTCCCACTTCTGCGCTCCCCACAACCTCACTAACACCCCCTTCCCTCTTTCTGACCACAACCTTATTACCTTCTCTGTCTTATTGTCCTCTAACGCCTACCCCTCCAAATGTCATACTACTACCAGCCGAAACCTCCGCAACCTGAACCCTGCCCCCCTCCACTCTGCAGATAATTAACTCCATGACAGCATCCTCCCCCTGTCCTGCCCCGACCTGGCTATAACTGCCTATAAGAACTCGCTGTCAGCTGCCCTTGACTCACGAGCACCTTTAAACACACAAAACATCAGACCCCGACCGCTCCAGCCTTGGCAGACCGATCACACCAAAACTCTCAAACGACACAGTCGTGCCCTAGAGCGACTATGGCGCAAAACCAGATCCCAACTAGCCTTCATCCGCTATAAATCTGCCTTCCACACCTACACCTCCTCCCTCCACACTGCCAAACAAGCCTACTTCCTGACCCTCATCAAGATCCTCTCCTCCAATCCTCGCCGGCTCTTCTCCACCTTCAACTCTCTACTCTCTCTGCCCCCACCCCCACCCAGCACCTCACTCACCGCCCTTGAGATTGCCAATCACTTTAAAAACAAGATTGACACAATTCGCAAAGACATCACCGCTGCTCAAACTCCCTCCAAACCCGTCCCCTCTCACACAGCTACCCCCTCATCACCCCTCCCCTTTGGCCTCACCACTGCTCTGCCCTCCACCCCACCCAACATTCCTCACACTGAAGCCCCCTCAACACTCCACACCTTCAACCTTACTACCATCGAGGAGGTCACCAAGGTCTTCTCTGATGCCCGCCTCACCACCTGCCCCCTTGACCCTATCCCCTCACAACTCCTACGACCTCCCTCCCCCTCATCTTTAATCTCTCCCTCTCTTCCGGCGCTTTCCCCTCCCCTCTGAAGCACACGCACATCACTCCCATACTTAAAAAGCCCTCCCTGGGCCCCAATGACCCGAACAACCTCAGACCCATCTCCCTTCTCCCATTTACATCTAAACTCCTCGAGCGCTTAGTCTACAATCGCCTAAGCTCTCACCTCAACGACAACAACCTCCTTGATCCCCTACAGTCCAGCTTCCGTCCCCTACACTCCACCGAAACTTCCTTACTCAAACTCTCCAACGACCTTCTAACCGCCAAAGCTAAAGGCCACTATTCAGTGCTCCTACTCCTCGACCTCTCCGCGGCCTTCGACACAGTTGGACCACCCCCTCCTCCTCAAAAAAACGACACTCCCTCGGCCTCAGAGATTCTGCTCTCTCATGGCTCTCGTCCTACCTATCACAACGCTCCTTCAGCATTACCTATAAACGCTACCACCTCCCCCTCACTCCCCCTCTCTGTTGGTGTCCCTCAAGGCTCCGTCCTTGGGCCCCTTCTCTTCTCCATCTACACTTCCTCCCTTGGCCAACTCATACACTCTCACAGCTTCAACTACCACCTCTGTGCCGACGACACACAAATCTCTCAACCCCTCGCCTCACCCCCTCAGTCTCCGCCCGAATCACAAACCTACTAAAATTACATATCAGACTGGATGTCGCTCCACTTCCTTAAACTAAACCGCTCCAAAACCGAGCTCCTAGTCTCCCCCCCCAGCCCGCACACCACCCCCCATTGACTTCTGCATCACGTCCAACAATGCCACTATCAGGGCCGCCCCGCAGGCCAGAGTACTTGGTGTCATTCTGGACTCCAACCTATCCTTCTAGCCCCAAGTCCAATCACTAACAAACTCATGCAGACTCCACCTCCGCAACATTGCCAAAATCCACACGTTCCTAACCCCAGAAACCACTAAACAGTTCATCCACTCCCTCATCATATCACGACTCGATTACTGCAACTGGCCTGCCTTGCCACAGGCTATCCCCGCTTCAGTCGATCCTGAATACGGCAGCTAGACTCATTCACCTTACCAACTGCTCCATTTCCACCACCCCCCTCTGCCAATCCCTCCACTGGCTTCCGATTGCACAACGGATCAAATTCAAAATCCTAACACTGACGTACAAAGCTGTCCATCATACTGCCCCAAATTACATCACCGACCTAATATCCAAGTACCACCCAACACGCACACTCCGCTCCTCACAAGACCTCCTTTTCTCTAGTTCCCTGGTCTCCTCCTCCCATGCCCGCCTCCAGGATTTCTCCAGGGCATCACCCATCCTCCGGAACTCCCTATCCCAATCATTAGACTATCACCTACTCTCCTCTCATTTAGGCGCACCCTGAAAACCCACCTCTTCAGGAAAGCCTACCCCACACCCTGCTAATTGCCGACCTCCTTCACTCTTCCTACCACTCCATCCCCCACAGCTATCTCCTCCTGTACCACTATCCCCTCCCTCCTAGATTGTAAGCTCGAAGGAGCAGGGCCCTCAAACCCTCGTGTATCACATTGTATTGTTATTGTACTGTCGCAAGTACTGTCCCCCATTGTAATGTACAGTGCTGAGCGAACCGTTGGCGCTTTATAAATACTGTATAATAATAATAATAATAATAATTCCACAAATATCAGGTGTCCTGCCTGATGTCTGAAACCTGATTCCACTTCAACACCATTGTGTGCCTTTTGGTACCAGTGGATGTTAGGATTAAGCAGATCCCTGCTTCTGGTGATTAAGTCTGTAGCAGCAACCAGACATTCATATTGGCTTACTACATCATGTTCTGCACCGAGGACACATCTAGAACCGTAACCTACCAGACCAGATATACTGGTCAGATTGACAAGTTCAGATACTTTGGGTCATAACATATTATACATGTATTGGAAGAACCACAGAAACTCCAATAAGGCAGAAATCCTGAAGTTACCCAATGAAGTAAATTCTTACAAAGAAAGGTGATTCCATAACCTTCCTCCAATACTACATGACTTAAATAATGTCCTATAACCCTGTCATTTTTCAGGCCCAGGGAATGCCTCTGGCATGCCAGAATGTAAGGAACTGGAATTTGAAGTCTCCGCAGCCAGAATTCCTTGACCCCTGCACAAAACAAATAGAGTGATATATATTTAATATCACAAACATATAGGTCAAGATTGTGCGTTTCTGATGCACAGCACAAGAAAATATATTCAAACCAAAAGGACACAAGCAGCGACTCCAATGTTGTGTATTTCTAGTGTGCCGCATGTGGCAAATTAAGGCTGCTGCTGTCCAAGCAGAGGTGATCACCAAATTAGCTTGGAGGGTGTCGCCAGCAGGCTATAATAAGCCTTCTTTAGTAACAGGTTTATGTAGCTAACTCCTGTATAGAGGTTAGTACCAGGAACCCAACAATTAAGAGCTGCGTTATAACCTTTTATGCTTCTAGTTCAGGGTAGGCTGCAGCCCACAAACAACCACAACCTGTCTTTACACACCACAAATTATAACAGCAGTGTAAGAATGATCTAATAGGTTGGAGCTTGCACATCTCTGAGCTGCTCTACAGCTACAGAGAGATGTTACCCACAGAAAACAACCCCAAAAAAGGACCTGCTCATAGGGGCTCGAAATACTGGGTCTCACCTTCATATGGAAGGAAAATCCCTAGCATCCCATGTTGCCAGATCCATAGCAGATTCAGATTGCCCTCCACTGAACCTCCTATATTTTTAGGTGTGTCAGGAGTTCCTTCAGTGGAATAAATAGCCTGTAAAAGACTCTCTCAGGGGGAACTAGTGTCTAGCAGGCCTCAGCACTTCACTAAACCCACCACTTTTAATTTACCACAGTAGGTCTTAGAGTGAGATGTTGGACACTACGTTGTAAGGACCACAGCATCTACTGAAGTAAGAGAAAGCTGTGGAAGGTGGTTTAGCTGAAGCTTCTAGACTATTTGTCTCCATACCCATAGGGAAAAGGATAGTAGCACCCTACATTAAGGTAAAGGGGGTTCTATCTCAATGCCCAGAAACCAACTGGCTGTTATTATGGATTCTGCTGTTAAGCTCCCAAGGCAAAGGGAAGTACTCACCATCTCCTGTCTTACCCCTTTTTCCACAGCCACAGGGCTCGCCGTTCCAGCCTCATGGTGGCCCAATTCACCCCTCCAAGTTGCTGTCCTTCCTGGAAGGCTGCCAAGTTAGGGAAGGACATGGCCATGAGATCCAGGAGTGGTCAGCAGACAGCCTCTTCCTTCCTCTCTCTTCCTTGTATAATCGCCGGGACCACAAAGAGAGCGAGAGACCTGTACAGTCTGCTGCAGCAGTGGAACACACTCCCCTGTCTCCAGATTGCTGCTGTACATCCAGGGTGACCTGTGAGAGGCACTTGGCCTGCAGGTTAGTTCAGCCCTCCCCAGCCTCCCTATGCCTGCCTCACAGGGGTACCATCCAACCCTCC
This sequence comes from Staurois parvus, assembly GCF_062004578.1. Classification (NCBI taxonomy): domain Eukaryota; kingdom Metazoa; phylum Chordata; class Amphibia; order Anura; family Ranidae; genus Staurois; species Staurois parvus. Next base: position 840,109 of record NW_028317872.1, on the reverse strand, counting down.
CCGGTTTTCTGGTCACAGAAAACAACAAACGTTCAGATGTAGGGAGAAACACAATCAAATACTGGAGGGGAAGGGAGGGGACTTAACAGCTTTAAAAGGATTGTGTTTCCTGAAGGAAGGAGCCCTTCATCTCTCAGGTGTGCTATCCTGGAAGGTGATAGGAGAAAAATGTATTTTCATGTACACAAAAAAAGTGTTAGAAAAGGCTTGGTCTTCAAGTGGTTTAAAAAAGTGGGTGATGTGTGGCATGAGATTCTAATATTGGTCCTGAAATGCCAGGATAATAGAAGCACCTCTGCCCCCCTCCCCCCAAACAATCCCTTTTTGGAAAGTAGATACTCCAAGATATTTGCTAAGGGGCATGGAGAGCATTTTGCAGATCTCATCTGTTTCCACAAGTTTTTGGAAAATTAAGAAAGAAAACCAAAATGTATTTTTTCTTTTTCGAAACCCTGTGGCAAGTATGTAAAATACTCAACATGCCCCTTATCAAATTCCTTGGATTATCAACTTTCCATAAAGGGGTCATTTGGGGGGTGTTTGTACTATCCTGGAATTTTAGGGTCTCTGAAACTTTGATAGTGAGGAAGTGATATAAGGAAATATGCCCTTTGAAAGCCTGAAAGTGGCCATTGAAATTTGGGGGCCTGTATGTGGATAGGCGGCCAAGAAGTCTCTTATGTGTGGTATCCCCATACTTGGGAGAAGTAGCAGAATGTGTTTTGGGGTGTTATTCCACATATAGCCATGGCATATATGAACAATACATCATTTAAGTAATAAGTTTACAGTATGTAATTAAAAAAAAGTCCTTTTTCAGAAATTTGTGGCAAAAAAATAAAATCTTCCATGGATTCAACATGCATCTCAGCAAATTCCCTGGGGTATCTACTTTCCAAAAAGGGGTCATTTGGGGGGTCTTTGTATTGCCCTGGCATTTTAGCAGCTAAAGAAATGTGATCAGGCAGTCAAAAAGTATAAGCTGCATAAATTCCAATATACAGTTAAGTCCATATATATTTGGACACAGGCACAATTTTCATACTTTTGGCTCTGTATGCCACCAGAATAAATTAAAACGAATCAATCCAAATGAATTTGAAGTGCAGACTTTCAGCTTTACTTTAAGGGGTTGAACATAACTGTCAAGTACAAATTTTAGGAACTGCAACCATTTTATACACAGTCCCTCCATTTTCAGGGGCTCAAATGTAATTGGACAAATGAATATAATCATAAATAAAATGTTCATTTTTAATATTTTGTTGAGAATACTTTACTGGCAATGACTGCCTGAAGTTTGGAACCCATGGACATTACCAAAGACTGGGTTTACTCCTTTCTGATGCTTTACCAGGTTCTAACTGCAGCTGTCTTCAGTTGTTCTTTGTGGGTCTGCCTTTAGTTTTGCCTTAAGCAAGTGAAATGCATGCTCAATTGGGTTGAGATCAGGTGATTGACTCGGCCATTGCAGAGTATTCCATTTCTTTTCCTTCAAAAGCTCCTGGGTTGCTTTTGTAGTGTGTTTTGGATCATTGTCCATCTGTACTGTGAAGCTCCGTCCAATCAACTTTGCTGCATTTGGCTGAATCTGAGCTGACAGTATATCTCTAAACACTGCAAAATTCATCCGGCTGCTTCTGTCACATCATTAATAAACACCAATGACCCAGTGCCACTGAAAGCCATGCATGCCCATGCCATCACACGGCCTCCACCATGTCTTACAGATGGCGTTGTGTGTTTTGAATCATGAGCGGTTCCAAGCATGCTCCATACTTTTTTCTTCTCATTATTCTGGTACAGATTAATCTCAGTTTCATCCATCTAAAGAATGCTTTTCCAGAACTGGTCTGGCTTTTTAAGATTTTTTTTGGCAAAGTCAAATCTGGCTTTTCTATTCTTCAGGCTTATGAATGGTTTGCACCTTGTGGGGAACCCTCTGTATTTGCTCTCGTGAAGTTTTCTCTCGATTGTAGACTTTGACAATCATATGCCCACCTCCTGGAGAGTGTCCTTCACTTGTCTGGATGTTGTGAATGGGTTGTTATATACCATAGAGAGGATCCTGCGATCATCCACCACTGTTGTCTTCTGTGGACGTTCATGCCTTTTTATGTTGCTGAGCTCACCAGTGCATTCTTCTTTCCTTAGAATGTACCAAACTGTTGATTTGGTCATTCCTAATGTTTCTGCTATCTCTCTGACAGATTTGTATTGTTTTTAAAGCTTTACAATGGCCTGTTTCACTTGCATGGACGTCTCCTTTCAATGCATGATCTAGGTTCACAGCAATAGATTCCAAATGCAAAATACCACACTTAAAATCAACTCCAGACCTTTTACCTACTTGATTGATGAAGAAATAACAAAAGGAGTAGCCCACACCTGGCCATGAAACAGCTTTTGATTCAATTGTCCAATTACTTTTGGTCCCTTGAAAAAGTGGGGATGGCTACTCTTAAGAGCTGTAATTCCTAAACCCTTCCTCCAATTTGTATGTACATACCCTCAAATTAACTTGAGAGTGTGCATATTCAGCCCATATCCATTATACAACTATTGCTTAGATTTTGGTATAGATTTTGGTAAATACCTGAAAAAAAAAACTAAAATTGTGCCTGTGTCCAAATATGTATGGACCTATCTGTATACAGTTGTGCTCAAGATTTCTGCCAGGGTATGCAAACTTATTACATTTTTCCATTTATATTGAACATATGACTGATCATGCCAAAAAACTGTCTTTTATTTAAAGATAGTGATCATATGAAGCCATTTATTATCATATAGTTGTTTGGCTCCTTTTTAAATCATAATAAGAGAAATCACCCAAATGGCCCTGAACAAAAGTTTACATACCCTGGAATGTTTGGCCTTGGTATAGACACACAAGGTGACACACACACACACGTTAAAATGGCAATTAAAGGTCACATATGTGACTTTTTACATTGCAATTAGTGTCTGCGTATAAATAGTGAGTTTGTTAGCTCTTAGGTGGATGCACTGAGCAGGCTAGACAATAAGCCATGAGATGCAGGAAAAGAACTGTCAAAAGACATGGTTAGAAAAGGTAATGGAACTTTATAAAACATGGAAAGAGATCTAAAAAGATATCCAAATCCTTGAATATGCCAGTCCAGGGGCGGACTGACAACTCATGAGGCCCCTGGGCAATAGGGGATCATGAGGCCCCTGTGTCCTCACCCACACCCAAAAAAGCCTAAGAAAAAGCCAATGAAAGGTACCAGGGGCATCTCATGGGGCCCCCTACTGACCCCGGGCTCTCAGGCAGTGCCCAAGTGCTTGGATGGTCAGTCTGCCCCTGTGCCAGTCATTACTGTTCAATCACCTATTAAGAAGTGAAAAGTTCAGGGATCTCTTGATACCAAGCCAAGGTCAGGTAGACCAAAGAAGGTTGCAGCCACAACTGCCAGAAGAATTGTTCAGGATACAAAGAATAACCTAAAGAAAAGGTAATCTCAGGAGAAATACTGGCTACTCTGGAAAAAGATGGTGTTGTTGTTTCCAGGAGCACAATATGGCAATACTTGAATAAATATGAGTTGTATAGTTGAGTTGCCAGAAAGAAGCCTTTACTGCACCAATGTTACAAAAAAAGCCATATTGTAACCTTGCATAAATTTAGGCCAAAATGTGTTTTGCTACATGTCTTTGGTAAAAAAAAATCCCAATAACTGTATATTAAACGAGAATCTGCAAAATACTCACCATGCTTATCAAATTCCTTGGGTGTGTTTACTTTCCAAAAAGGGGTCATTTGGGGGGTTTCGTACTATTCTGGCATTTCAGGACCTCTGAAACTGTGACAGATAGTCAGGAAGTGTAATGAGGAAATAAAGCCCTTTAAAAGCCTGATGGTGCTTATTGGATTTTGGCAAATTCTTGCACGTGTGGTATCCCCATACTCAGGAGAAGTAGAAGAATGTATTCCAAAAATACCCATGGCACCTGTGAGCAATATATCATTTAAGTGACAACTTTGTGTAAAAAAAAAAAAAAAAAAAAAAAAAATTATATATATTATTATATATATATAATTTTTTTTTGTCATTTTCCAAAAACTTGTGGTAAAGAAAGGTGTCAGTTGAGGGGGGGTTGTTTCATACTATTCTGGCATTTCAAGGCCATCAAAATTGTGATGGGTAGTCATGAAGTGTAACGAGGAAATAAAGACCTTTAAAAGCCTGAAGGTGCTTACTGGATTTTGGGGTCCTGTATGCGGCTAGCCTGCCAAAAAGTCTCTCACATGTAGTATCTCCATTCTCAGGAGAAGTAGCAGAATGTATTTTGGGGAGTAATTCCACATATACCCATGGCATGTGTGAGCAATATATCAAGTGACAATATATTTTTTTTTCCCATTTTCCAAAAACTTGTGGTAAAAAAAAAAATTCTTCTATTGACTAAACAGCCTCTCAGCAAATAGTTTGGGGTGTCTACTTTCCAAAAAGAGGCCAATTTGAGGAGAATTTTATGCCCAGCATTAGAAGTTTATGCCACACATCACTCTTCCAACACCTGAAAACCAAGCCTTTTCTTGTTCACAGTAAAAAAAAACAAACTGTATTTTTTGCTAGGAAATTACTTTTAACCCCCAAACATATTTTTTTTAAAGCATACACCTTAGTGAATAAAATGGTTGGTGCTGCAATTTTTTATGTCACAAAGTACTCATGCAGGAATTTTTCAAATGCAAATTTAAAAAAGACAAAAAAACAAAAAAAAACAAACTTTTTTTAGTTTTAATGCACATAAACACAATATATTGGCCAATTGTTTGGTAAAACATAGAAGATGATGGTAAGTTGAATAAATAGAATGCATACATTTTTTATATCCATAGGCGCTGGTTTAAAAGCCTTTACAGGCTACCATTTTAGATGTACACAGGACTAGTGCTAAAATTAGTGTCCTCAGTCTAACGTTCACGGCGCATGTGCGCACGAGGGAGTGCGCACGGGGGTGTGTGTGTGGGGGGGTTATTTTAGTTATTTTGATTTTTTTAATTATTTATTTTTACACTGTCCCTTTAGTTTGTTTTTTTTTAATCACGTTTATTGTTATCATAGTGAATGCAAATATCCGGTGACTGCAATAGGCATTGACAGGTATTCTTTTCTGAGAAATCTGGGGTCTATTAGACTCTGGAGATCTCTTCTGCCCTTACATCATCTGATCTCACCAAGATCAGTATGATCAGATGCTTTCCCAATTTAAAAATGGCACGGTTTATAGCGTGCGAAACTGAAGTGATGAAATGCTCGTAGCATTGGTGCCATTCCGGTCTCCAATCAGCTCTATGGTCAGCTGGCAGAAACACCGGCTGCATTCTCAGGTTCCCCAGATGGCACAGGACTGCCGAGAAAGCCGTGGAAGGCAGAGGGAGGGGTAGGAGCATCTTCTCCAGCTGCTTGTAAAAGCAATCTTGCAGCTAATTAGCCACTAGGTTTGCTTTTACATGAAAGTCGATTACCAGCTGACAAAAACAATACCAGAATGATGCCTGCAGTCACTCAAAGTCTAGTGATGTACTAGTACATCTCTGATCCTTGTTGGGAATATACGCTACATTCTTTTTTTTTTTTAATGAAGCCTGTGGGCTGAATGAAAAAAAGAGAAGAAATCTCTGCCAGAAAAAGTGTGTGGCATGCCCACCTTTGGAATATAGTGCCCTTCATCCACCCACGTCTAATGGTGGGCATATATGAAATGTGCTTTATTTTTCGTTCAACCCGTGGACTGAAAGAGAAAAAAAAAAAAAAAAAAAGAACCTAACAGATTCCTCTATTCACATCAATCAATGTGGATGAAGAAATCTCTGCCAAGAAATAAAATGTAAAAATATATGCCGAAACATAGCCATCCACCCACTAGCCACCCCAGGCCCCCATGCTTGGGCATATATGCTCTTTTTTAACTGCGGATGAAAAATCTCATCCAACAACGCTGCACACACTTATGCATATTCTGAGAGCAAGACCCTGTTGGTGTCAGAATAGACAGATCAGTGAGGCAGCTAAAAGGCATTCCTGAAAAGAAAACAGCAATGGTAAACAGTAACTCTACAACAATAAAACAACTATTTATTCTTTACTTTTTATTTTTTGTTTTTTTTTACTTTTCTTTTTTTTGTACCTTTTTAATTTTTTTTTCCAGTTTGAAGGGTCTCAAAATCCGATAGCCAGTTTCCTGCCTACCTAACATCTTTCGAGACCCTGTGTAAATGTGTACCCTAGACTGTGCCATGCTGTACCCTAACACTGCGGTTTTGTGTGGAATGTATCAAGTGACAGTAATCTGACACTGCACTTGCTGGGGGAGAAGGCAGGGGGGTTAAGCGTAGGGGTTAAACGCAGGTGCTGGCAGGTGGTGGGGCTGATCCTGCTAACATCCTGATAACTATTAAGTCCACTAGTGTGTGGTAGTGACGGAAGCAGTCCTTGAGGCAGAGACACAGAGAACAGGAGGGAAAAAAAGGGGTGTCACGCCTAATTCCGTGTCTGCTACAGACATGGCATCTTTCTTGGGGTGTCTTTTGGGTTGGGGTACAAAGAATGGCATCAGGAAAATGCCTCTCATGCAGCCAGCTAACTGCATCTTGGTTGGGGATTTGGGCCACAGCATCTTCTGGATACAAAAGTGCCATGATGATCTCTTCCTGGAATTTTAGGAAGGATCCATTATTTCCAGTTGCTTTATAAAGCACAAATCATTGTACAAAGCCAATTTAAATAAATGTACAGACACTTTTTTGTACCAGCGTCTGGCTTTTTGGGAAACTAAGTACAGCTTCACAGTCTGGTCCTTGAAGTCCTCCCCTCCCATGTTAAAGTTATAGTCGCGGACACAGAGGGGCTTCTTAACAATACTAGCTGCCATGGAAACTTGGATGGTCGTGTCCGCGTGAATGGAAGACAGGACGTAAACATCCCGTTTGATGAATTGCTCGCAGTGAAGTGGAAGGACATTTTTCAAGCAGACTTTTTCCCCCTTTGTAAGATGAGTATTTACAAGCCGTTGGAGAAGCCCCGGAAATTAGGTCGTACAGTGCCACATGTGCCAATTCCAAGATTGTATAAATGTCTAAATATTGGCCCATTTGAATAAAAATTGTCCACGTATAAGTGGCATCCTGTATGGGAAAAAGGTGACACCAAGTCCCAAACTGTCTTTGACACTGCTCCCCATGTAGTCTGGGCATCTGGGGGGCTTCACGTGACTATCTTTTCCCTCATAAATCCAAAACTTGCATGTATAGCCTGTTGCCCTCTCACAGATCTTAGACATTTTGACCCCATATGTGGCACGTTTGCTGAGAAGCAATTGTTTGGCGACTCCCTCAGTTTTTCTGGCCGCCTTGCATTCAAACACAGATATTTTGCTGGGGAGTATAGACATCTGCAAATTTCTGGTTAAGGTGATGTACAAGGGGCCGAATTTTGTGGAGCAGGTCAAAATTTAGGGTCACCTTGAGGACAACAGAGTGTATTGTCGTTGAAATGTATAAATCGCATTATATTCTCATATCTATGCCTGGCCATGGCAACAGAGAACACGGCATACGATGAATCAGGTCTGTGGACCAATACAACCGCAATTCATTTTTTTTTGTAATGCCCATGTTGAGGGTTAGGCCCAAAAAACCTTAAATTAGGAAACCGTAACAGGTTTCCAAGCAAATTGCTGTGCATATACATTGCTTTGATCCACAATCAAAGCATCCAGATCTTCCGTGAAAAACAGCTCCAAAAAAATCAAGGGGAATACTTAAATTTGCTGTATCCACCTGAATTCTAGTTTGGGCAGTGAATGGGGGAAGTATGGGTGCTGCAGAATTTGTGGGCTGCCAATCAGGATTTGCAAGCACAACTGGAAGGACACTATGGGCTCTACGGGCCTGTGTTGAAATTCTTTTTTGGTGGCGGGACACTGCTTGTGCTAGCCACAGAACCAGCTTGTACTGCACTTATGGGGCTGGCCACATTACAAGTGATACTACAGTGCTGGTATGTAAAAGAGAATGATGTACTAGGCCGCTGGTGCTTGCCAGTTCACCAAAAAGGTTGAGCGGCACAAGTACTGGCACTCTGCATATGAGAAGAATCATGCAATTGTACCACCTCAGCAACCTGGAAAGCAGTCGGGTAGGCCAGACCTTAGCAGGGACCTCTACTCCATCGTCTGAGCTATCAGGGACTGCTTGAATCGCTACAAAAAAAAGTTACCTGCAAGTGCTAGCAGAGATCACTGACACCAACACTGCGGTTTTGTGTGGAATGTATCAAGTGACAGTGATCTGACACTGCACTTGCTGGGGGAGAAGGATGGTTAAGTGTTGGGGTTAAACGCAGGTGCTGGCAGGTGGTGGGGCTGAACACTGTACTAATGACACCGGTAACAGGGCAATGAAGGGGTTAACGGGGGGGGTGATCAGGGGGTTTAATGTGACCTAGCTGTGCTTTTACTGTAAAGTGTAGTACTTTTACTCACATAGATCTGCTTTCTCTCTCTGTAACGGAATGTGCCTGTACCTGTGTAGATGCAAAACAGGTATAGGAAGATCTGTGACAGGGCAGGGATCAATCAGCAGATCCAGGCCACACATCACTGGCCTGCATCTGCTGATTAAATTGGTCAGGCACCAAATCACGGCACCGACGGGTTGGGAGATGGGCACGTGCGCTCCCCTGGCCCGCGAGCACGAATTATGTATATATACACATGTGCTTTTGTGCAGAGTCTCCGCCCTGTAGCAATAATCCTGCTACAGGGTGGAGTTAAAGTTTTTTACACAAATAGGAGCTTTCTTTTCTTGCTGATGTTTGATCACCACTAGATTTTTTTTTTGGCGATATAAATGACATTTTTTTTAAAAAAACAAACAAACAATATTTTTTACTTTTTGCTATAAAACATAGTCAAGAAATTTAAAAAAATTGTATTTCTTCATAGATTTTGGACAGAATGTATTCTGCTATTGATATAAAAATAAATAAAATATGTATGTGTATGTATGAATTTTTTGTATACTACTTATGGTGTTGATCATTGACGGAAAATGGGACTGCTATAGTGAGGTGGGAAATCTGACACTGATGCTGGTGGTGGTGGGGGGGGGGTGAGTGGAGCTCTGTGCAGGAGCTTCCTGTGATAAAGACCAGTCGCTGCTGCTCTCTCTTTTGCAGCATGACTGGTCTTGTCGCAACTCTCTCACGGGGGGTTGGGCCTGCTGGCCCCTCCTACAGCACTGCACAGGCCATGTACAGCACAGTGAGGAATATATTTATTAACAATTGTTTCAGTAACTGGAGTTAAGGTTTAAGATTAAAAAAGTATGGCTCTACATTGAATTAAGCATGGAGAAGTTTTTTCCCATCCTGGGTTGGGTTTAAATATAGGGAAGGAACCACCATTTCCTAAGCTCTGTGAACCTGGGTTTTTTTTTTTCTAAACTCCTAGACCCAAACACTAAATCACTCACAAAAACTCCGTCATAAAAGCGCTTTTAAATTTCACCATACAACCCTGTTTCTACTAGGTCCACAATATGCTTGTTTGAATGCACAGAAACAGCAAAGACCTCCACTCAGGTTACGTCCTTCCACAGTCACAAACACTGGTAATTTGTGGTACAAATCCTAAAACAAACCACAGTGCGTTCCATAAAAATTCACATTTATTCAATGTAATCTTAAAACCACTCACAAGGATAAGAACAATCTCTGCTTGAATACAGTGTGCCAGATAGCAAACTTCTCCCCACTTCCTGCTCACCATCAAGAAACTCAGAGGAGACACCGTCAGAGGTGACAGGTGGAATTGGGGGAGGTTCATAACAGGTTTTTTTGGATGCTTTTATGGTGGAATTTTTGCCAGTGATTTGTATTTCAATGGTTTTATAACCTTTTTAAAACAATTTAACAAAAAAAAGACTAGAGCAAAAGACACGCCCACACAGGGGCTATCAATGGCACATAAAATACAAAAACATTGATATAACACCAACATAAATTCCGGCAAGTATCTACTGCCTCACATAATCAAACAGCAAATGAAGAAAAAGAGTAAAGAAAGAAGAAGAAAACAAGACCAGAAGCAGGGATCCAGGAACGCCAATACCATAAAGCATCATAAACCCAGACTAGCCGGGGGGAACGTGAGAAAAGCATACGTTAACCACGGCTCCCATATTTTCAAAAATTTTCATAGGGAGTCATTACAGAAACTCGACATCTGTTCATTGAGCATCAGAGTGGTCATATGGTCCCGCACCCCCTGAAGAGGGACAGACGGGCTTTTCCAGGCCTGAGCAATCGTTCTAGTGGCTGACAAGCCTCCAGCATGGCTGTATTAAATGAACATTTAGCTATAAAACAACCAGGACTTATTCCAGTCCTCCAGATTTACGACCAACCCCAAGTCACGCTCCCAACTGGGCAACATATGATAGAGAAGTACGCATTGAGCACCTACTCAAGGATGCATAGAGTAGAGAAATAAGACCCACGGCGCCCAGACGCTGCTGGCAAAGCTGTTTAAAGGCAGATTTCTGATATGGAAAGGTGGAAGTGTCACACAGTGAGGTCAACCAGTGCCGCAATTGAAGATAAAGGAAAAATTCTGCCTGAGGGAAACCCCGCGATTCCTGAAGAGAGTTCCAGGTGGGGAAGAATCTAGGGGTCAAAAGGTGTGGCACCTGCGAAAAACCATTGGCCACCCAGCAAAAGAATGCCCCTGGCTGATCCAAACCCGGCGGAAAAAAGAGGATTATTGATAATGGGAAACAAGGGTAAGGGGGCGACATCAAGCCACTAGACTAGTGTACTGAATCCCACATGCGTAGGCCATGGAGCATAATGGGGCCCAATGTCCTCCTGCGTTGGGCAGGGGGGAGCCATAAAAGCGTCAATGTCACAATGGGGGTACAGTTAGGTAGTTCCAAAAGGACCCAGAGTGGGACATCAGTGGAAGTGTGCAACATAGACAGGGGGGCAATCTGGCTCTCCTGGTAATATGTATCTACATTAGGTACCCCAAGACCTCCCTGCAGTCTATGGGCAAAAAGCATGTTTCTGGAGACTCTGGGGAGTCGGTCAGCCCAGATAAATCACATAATCCTCGCTTGAATCAACTGGAGAAAATGAGGAGTAGGGTGCGAAAATAACCCAACAATTTAGGCAGGATAGTCATTTTCACCGAATGAACCCATCCAATCCAGGACAGGTGCGGGAAATGCCAAGACTGCATAAATGAGGACACAGAGCGAAGCAATGGATAATAATTCACAGCAAACAAACAGCAATAGGTGGGGGTCATGCGAATGCCCAAGTATTCCAGTGAAGAAGAAGCCCATTTGTAAGGGAAGTGGGATTGCAGGCGCGAAACCAAATCTGAGGCCAGAGTAATATTGAGAGCGACAGTATTATCCAAGTTAATACGGAGACCCGAAATCAATGAAAAACGCGCAAGAACCTGTTGTAAGTTTCAGCATCATCAAAGGATTAGTGAGAGTCAAGAGGGCATCGTCCGCAAAAAGATTCAACTGGATTTGGCATGGATGTCACTCCACTTCCTCAAACTCAATCTTTCCAAAATGGAGCTCATACTATTCCCCCCAGCCTGTGCCCCCTCCCCTGACTTCTCCATCAAGATCAATAATACAACCATCAGTCCCTCCCCTCATGCCAGGGTACTAGGTGTAATCCTAGACTCCCATCTGTCCTTTCAGCCCCAAATCCAATTGCTGTCCATATCTTGTAGACTTCACCTCCACAACATCTCCAAGATACGCCCGTTTTTAACCTCTGAAACTACTAAGCAACTTATTCACTCCCTGGTTATCTCTCGCCTTGACCATTGTAACTCCCTCCTCATTGGCCTACCTCATCGCAGGCTATCCCCTCTTCTGTCTATCATAAATGCTGCTGCCAGACTCATCCACCTTACTAACCGTTCCATATCTGCCATCCCTCTCTGCAAAGCCCTCCACTGGCTTCCCATTGCGCAATGAAAAAAATTCAAAACAGTAACAATAACATATCAAGCCATTTATAACTATACCCCAAATTACAATCACCAATCTTGTCTCCAAATATCACCCAAACTGTACTCTCCACTCCTAGCACAACTTCCTACTCTTTAGCTCCCTTGTCTCCTCCTCCCATGCTCATTGCCAGGACTTCTCCAGAGCTTCCCCCATCCTCTGGAACTCTTTACCCCAATTTATGAAACTATCGCCTACTCTGCTCACTTTTAGGCAATCTTTGAAAACCTCTCTCGTCAAGGAAGCCTATTCTGCCTTCAGCTAATAATGGAATGTTCTACTCCTCCTCCGAGTCCATCTACCACAGTTATTACCTTTTGTACCACTAGCCCCTCCCTCTTAGATTGTAAGTTCCAAGGAGCAGAGCCCTCCTAACCCTCTTGTATTGAACTGTATTGTTGCTGTATTGTCTCCCGTTATATTGTAAAGCGCTGAGCAAACTGTTGGCGCTATATAAATCCTGTATGATAATAATAATAAAATTCCTGACCCGTGTAAGGGACACCCGATATTTTACAATCAGCCCGGAGCACCAAAAACCAGCGGCTCAAGCGCCAGAGACAAGGGGCATCCCTGTCTCGTCCTTCGCCAAATGGGAAAGGGATCTGAGAAATACCCTGCATACTTAACTGAAGCCGAGGGGGAAGAATACAAGGCCTGGATCCAAGAAAGGATGGAATCCCCAAAGCCCCAACAGGACAGCACAAACTGCAGATATTCCCAGGATAGGGAATCAAAAGCTTTGTATATATCTAAAGACAGTAAAAATCCCAGAATTTTGCGCTGTTGCAGAAGGTGTATAAGGTGAACTACTTTATGAACATTATCACCCGCCTGCCTCCCAGGGACGAAACCGACTTCGTCCCTGTGGACCAGACTCTGCAAATATTTATTGATGCGAAAACTGAGAATCTTGCCCAATATCTTCAGATCCTCATTGAGAAGAGAAATGGTCTGAAAGGCTTGTGATTCCTGGACGTCTTCCGTTGTCTTAGGAATCATTGAGATATGAGCTCTACGCGCGTCTGGAGAGGGCAGAAAACCCTGTCACAATTCATTAAAATAACCAGCCAAAAAGGGCACCAACAGGGTTGCAAATTTCCTGTAATAGAGACCTGAAAATCCTTTAGGACCCGGGGCCATGGTGGACTGTAAAGATTTGATAGCTTGAGGTACTTCTGATACAGTTACACCTGCATTAAGGGTCATCCGCGCAGCATCAAACAATGCAGGGAGTTGTAGACCTTGAAAGAACCTGAGGTACAGGAAAAGGATCTGGTTTGGCGTATAAGTATGAAAGGAAGTCCGCGAATCGACCTGACTGGAAGTGCAGCCCCCCGCAGGGAGCCTCAACCGGACCAGTTTATGGGGTTTCCCCACAGAATTGAGTTTCCTAGCCAGCATCAGACCCAGTTTATTCGCACAAGTATAAAATTTATGTTTGGTCCAACAAAGGGCATTCAGCCTCTGAAGAGGCAAGCAAGTTCAATTCTGCCACCAGAGCGTCCAGAGTTCGTTTATGGGCCGCAGATGGGTGCAACTTCCAACAAACATCCTCAGAGGCTAGCTGAGAGTGAAGGTCTGAAAGACGACGCTCCCGCTTCCGAGCCACAGCCAGCTGTATAATGATAGCCCGCATCGTAGCTTTATGTGCCTCCCACAGTGGCACTGCCAAAGAAACCGATCCCAAGATCTCTGTAAAGTACGTTCGTGGGCTGTGTGGTTAATTAAGACTCATTAATGTGCCAGTGAAAAGGGTGCCGTGTCAACCTGGAAAGTGCAAGAAGTAGAACTAGGGGCTCATGGTCTGACCAGGGCGAGGAAGGGAGAGATATCCGCCTGTTGGACATGCATAAATACTTGCTCGATTCTGCAAAAACTATTATGAGAATTTGAGTAGAACGTGAAGTCGCGCTCAGTTGGGTGAAGTTCCTTCCAAAAGTCTGCCAGCCTGCAGGAGAAAGCGCATGCATTCCACCTGCACTAAGTCATGAGAAGGGACCGCCCCCCGAGCATAGCGCCTATCTAGAGCGGAATTCAAGGTAACATTTGAATCTCCCAAAAGAAGAAGGCCCTTGGAGTGTCGGGAAATGATGGTATAAAGATGTGAGATGAATTTGTGCTGAAAGCGATTGGGAGCGTAATGAGAAACAAAAGTGACTACCTGATCCCAGAGCAAGTACCTGCCCGTGGGGTCCGCTATATTCCGAGCGCATAAAAGGGAGATTGCGTTTGAAGGCTATCAGAACACCCCATCATATCTCAGGAGCAGAGGCTGTGTAAAAAGTGGGATAATGAGATGACAGATACCATGGGGCGGAGGACTGGGCAAACCTGGTTTCCTGCAAGCATACCATGTCAATTTGTTGCGCTTTGAAGTGATGAAAAACTTTAGACCGGTTCTGAGGTGAATTAAAGCCTTGGATATTTTGTGAATGTATTTTCAAAGGGGGCGAAGCCATGGCGGGATCAATGTAATCCGCTCAGCAGAAAAGGCATAAGCTGGCCAACAATTTCTACTCCCAAGGACAGCCAGTCCAGGGAGTCCCGAAATCCTGCAGAAAACAAGAACAGAAAAGCCAGAAAAACAAGAAAAAACAATTAGAAAAGAAACAGAGTATGTACAATGGTATAGCCATATCATGGTGAAATGCATCCTACACTCAAAGGATACCAGTTGGGGGTGGCTCTACCACCGAAGACATGGCTGCAAATAAATACGTCAAAAACATAGGCCCCCAGGGGGCAAGGAAGCAACATACATAACATAACGAGGTCCACATTAGTAAATATAGGAGTCCCCAGGAAGTGGGTCACACCTGTGGAACCCCCTCCCATGAAGCCCAGTTAAGCTTTGAGGCCCCACCCCCTCTGAGAAGATGACCACAGGCCGTAACGGAACCCAACACCACAGCCCAGATGGAACCCCACCCCATCGCCACATCATCTTAGCACCGAACAAGGCCCCACTCGAGCCAACCGCCCATCCCCCCCCCCCCCAGAGCCCGAGGGAACACTCGGCCCACTCAACCAACATTAACCCAGCCATTGCCACAGAGACCCGTGGCATTCGTCAGTGACAAAAGGTCACAGACCTCAAGTCCAGGTGGGACCCCCCCCACCCATAGATGGAACCCCAAGGGAGCCGGCCGGGCAGGGCCCAATCACGGAACATTATCAGTACTGGGGATGCTTAAAAAGCCAAACTCACGGTGCCGTCAAAGGATGCAGCAGTGAAGCACAATGGAGGAAGTCCTGGATACAGCTTCATCCCGGGGAAGAACTGGTTGGACTTGATCGTAGGGGGGTCTGCGGGAGGGCCCTCTGTTGGTTGAATGCCTTCTCCCCGAGGCGGCCTAGAGGAAGCAGCCCCGCCTGAGATCCAGATGAATGTGCTGGATTATGCACAGTGCCTCCCGGCGAGGGAAGATAAAGGATTGCAGAAGTTAATGGGCTTCCTCCTTCGTGGCAACGGAGTAACTACGGCCCTGGTAGTCGAAGGTGAGGCAGAACGGAAAGGCCCATGTGTACTTGATTCTGCGATTTGCCAGGACCGAGGTGAAGGGCTTTAACTGGCAGCACTTCTGCAGAGTGATCTGGGAGATGTCCAAGAAGAGCGGATAATGATGCCCCTAGAAACTGAGTTCTGGGCTGTTCCTGGCTGCCAAGAGAATGGTTTCCTTAGTGTAATAATAGGTGAATTTGATGATAATGTCTCTTAGAGGCCCCCTCCAGCTGTCTGGGACCCAATGCAGGATGTATGTAATGAAATTCGAGATGGTCAATGGGAATGGCGGGGGTCAGCTCCTAAAACAGGACAGTAGTGGTTGAGGTGATATCCGTAACGGATTCCGGAATACCCCATAAGTTGCCACATCGGGAGTGGTTCTCGAAATCTTCAACCTGGAGTAGCACGTCCGCCAAGTGCCTGACTCCCCTGAAAGCCGGCAAATCGGCCGATGTGTTTGGTGGGCGTGTAGCACGCCTACCGAGTGGCGATCCTGGACCCTGCTCACGAGCGCCCCCCCTTTGTCAGTGATTTGGTGTTGGGTCATTTATATTAAACATATAAGACAGGAAGATCTATAATAAGTTTTATTGTTTCTTTCTGAATATATCACATCAAAAAAAAGCATGGAGAAGGAGGTAGATCTCTTCTGTGTCTTTTAATGAATGCAAGAGAAAAGGTGAATCCAGCAGCAAAAGACACTGAGAACAATAAAACTTAAATCAGCAATAACCTAATGCTGAACCAAAGCAGCCCTTCCACTTACCACACATAGCAACAGGAGCTCCAGGCTGCAGCCATGTTGCTGCTAATACCGTAAAAAGTCTTCCTAAAATAGCATCCAGCCAGGGAGGTTCCGCTAATCCTGCCAGATCTGGATGGGACATCTAACCCAGACATGACGTTCACAGGCGGACCAAGGCTGGAAATGACACCAGACTGTGAGACCCGCCTAAATCAGAAAAGACACCAGACACCAACCTCCAGTCACAGAAGCTCTTCCGATTGCCACCTAGAAGTCCCCCAAATAGAAAAAAAAGGGTGCCAGATCACCTGAACACTGAACAGCTGAATCCCACCTCTACCTTGGTATGCAACAGCAGCAACAATGGAGAACAATGCTAGGAGCTTCATAGTTGCTCCTGTAAAGCAGCAGGACAATATCCTGGCAAAGTCATTTTCTGCCCAAAATGGGTGATCTCTGGCTGGATCTCCAGACAGGCAGCGGTGAATTTGGAACCAGAGGGGAACCACTAACCTAATGGCCAGCTGGTGCTAAAAGGAAAAACATTTTGGTGTACTCCTGGATAGTAAGAAACACAAACTAAAATTGAGGGGATGGAAGGAGGAATTTAATCTGTTGACTTGTGTTTCCTGCAGAACCAATGTTCTCGTGTGGCAAAAAGAAGATATTTCCATTGCAAACAAAAATAAGTAAACACAATCTTTGACTTACAAAGTCATCCCCAGAGTCGGCTCCAGCAGATGTGATAGACTCTTTACTGACAGAACGAGGGATACGGGCAGCACCCCCTGGTCGTGGAGAGATTGCTGCCTCCTCTGCAATCTTTTTTTTAAGTTTGGTGAACATGGCCTCTCCTTTCTAGCTGGTGCCTGGAATCTGAGGGAAGTGCAATCACAGATCGAAAAATTTTTTGTGCTAGAAATTCGTAAAAGGTGTGCATCACAATAATCCGTAGGGCTTCAGACCAAAGCATCCAGATTTTTCTCCATTCTGCATCTGCGAACAAAAGTGATAGATATAGCAAAATGGAATAAAACAGAATTTGCACTCCAAATGACTGATAAAAGAGCTCTAACAATGAGAAACACAAAAAAACTTTCTCACACTCAACATAAGTACTAATTTGATGACTGGTGGTATATCCTCTTGCTCTGAATCCACTGCTCAAATGTTTCCTCCTGCTCCACGTTCTCCTCTACTTCCTTCAGCTCCCCCCCCCCCTTTTCTTATTTTTTACCCTCTTTTACCTAGTTTCCCTCTCCCTCACTTCTTTTGGTCTACACACCCCTGTTAAAATGTCAGGTTTCTGTGATGTAAAAGAATTAGACAACGATAAACCATCTCAGAACTTTTTCCACCTTTAATGTGACCTATATACTGTACAATTCAATTGAAAAACAAACTGAAATCTTTTTAGGGGGGAAGGAGAAGTAAACAAACTAAAATAACGTGGTTGCATAAGTGTGCACACCCTCTTATAACTAGGGATGTAGCTGTGTTCTGAATTCAGCAATCACATTCAAAATCATGTTAAATAGGAGTCAGTACACACCTGCCATCATTTAAAAGTGCCTCTGATTAACCCTAAATAAAGTTCAGCTTTTCTAGTAGGTCTTTCCTGACATTTTCTTAGTCACATCCTACAGCAAAAGCCATGGTCCGCAGAGAGCTTCCAAAGCATCAGAGGGATCTGCTTGTTAAAAGGTATCAGCCAGGAGAAGGGTACAAAAGAATTTCCAAATTGCGACATCAACTAGGGATGCACAGAAATTTCAGTGGCCGAAATGCTTCGGCCGAAAACACCACTTTCGGCCGTTTGCCGAAATGAAAAAAAGCAGATACAGGAGCCGAAAAAATCCCGCAGCTCGGTAGTTCTCAGCCTTGCCTGAGAAACCATTGATCCCAGAGCTGGGCATAGAGATGAGTTAAGGAAAGATAGCCGCCACTCATCTCTATGCCCTTGGAGGACCAGAGTAATGTCACTTCCCATTCCGGCCATTTTTTTTTTTTTTATAAAGGACTAGATTAATGCTTTTTTTTAATCCAATGCTTTACATTGCAGAGGAGAGATGTGGGGTCTTATTTACCCCATATCTCTCCATAAAGAGGACCTGTCAGTAATTATTTCTATCACAAGGGATGCATGCAAATCTTGTGATAAAAATAAAAGTGATTAAACTTTTTTATTATTTATTTATTTTTTGCACTGTTCCTTTAAGAAAATGTTTTAAAGTGCCCCCTTACCCGCACGTAGTGAACACATACGTAGGCCATGCCCACATATGTAAACGGTGTTCAAACCACACACGTGAGGCATTGCCTTGAATGTCAGAGCAAGAGCAATAATTCTAGCACTAGACCTCCTCTGTAACTTTACACTGCTAACCTGTAGAAAGTTTGAAAGCATCACCCATGGAGATTTTTAAGTACCGCAGTTTCACGCCATTCCACAATCGTGCACAGTTTTAAAGCATGACAGGTTGGGTATTTATTTACTCACCATAACATCCTCTCATATATTTTACAAAAAAATTGGGGTATATAGTGTTTTTTTTTAATCAAAGTATTTTTTTCAAAAAAATATATATTAATTTCTAAAAACTGCGCATTTCGGTTTCGGCTGTTGGCCAAGTGCATTTTGAATTTTCAGTTTCGGTACCAGAATTTTCTTTTCGGTGCACCACTAACATCAATGCTTCTATGGCTTCCTTCTAACCTGTGCCGGACCATAATGAGTCCGCTTATGCTTCATAACTTATAAGTGTGGGATTCTGTTAGTTATTCGGGCAGTCTGATGTCACCTTTTTTTTTGCCTCTGCTCCCGATTACTAATAATCTTCTATTTCCACCGGGTTTTGATCAACCACAGGCGTTCTCCTGGTGGGTGGCCAATGGATTTTCCCATGTTCGGCATTTTCTGACCTCCAGGTCCTTTCCCAACTGGTACTCCCTTTGGGAGTCTCGTGACATCCCTCAGACGGAGTTCTTCCGTTATCTCCAACTGCGGAATTAGCTGACTTCCCTACACGGAACTTCCACCTAACCATTTCAGAAGTCCGCCTTGGTGCAGATTTGTCAACATTGCCCCGGTTCTCCAAGTCTTATCTCTATACTTTATGCCTCTTTGAATAGACACCCTGCTTTTACCTCCCTTTCGTATGTTGTGCAATGGGAGCGGGATCTGGCGGCTGTCATAGATTTGGAGGACTGGAGTAGGGCCTGGTCTTTTGTGGCTAAATGCTCATTCAATACAGCCACGTTGGAGGCAGCGTATAAGGTTCTGTCTCATTGGTACTGGGTTCCAGCCCACATTGCCCGGGCGAACCTATCCTATAGTGACCGCTGCTTTCAGGGTTGAGGTCATCGAGGGGAAGTTTTACATGTATGGTGTAATACAGACAGAAGTTGGGGAAGGCCAATCCCGCCAAGGAAGTTGGCAACCTCAAAACCTCCATTGCCATCCTGGTAGGGCGATGTTTCCAAAGAAACACAGTGCAAATATTTGTTGAAATAGGAATTCGGGTATTATGCAAGAGGAATTAGCGAGTACATACAACAACTTAGGGAGATAAATCATCTTCAGGATATTAACCCTTCCCTTTAAGTCCAATGGTAGTTCCATCCACTGCCTGGTAAGGATCCACAACTGGGCAACACCCCTCTCATACTCAGGGACAAGGATGGGAGGGTTACTCGTGTCAAATAGCTGAGCAAGTGATCTGCGGAGTATTGGGCCATAGTAGTATAAAGATCAGTGTAGTATGACAGAAAGGCATCCACAATTCAAAGGGTGTGGTACCCAACTGTCCGGAAGGCAAACATATCCGGGGAATAGAAGTAGGTAAAAATTTAGGTCTAGTTAAGTAATACAGTAGACAGGCAGCCTTGTTACCATGCTTGAAAAATGTTTGGGTAGCATATAGCATCTTTTTTTTGTAAGGTCTAACAATTGAAGTTCACAGTCTCTACATCTCAACATCTATTCCGCCCTAGTAAGGGAACGAGGGTTAGCAGTATAATTACTTTCAGCCGTCACCATGGCAGATTCCAGTTCCTCAGTGCCTATTTGAGCATTTTTGCGTAACATACCAGTAACAGACATAAAAGGTTCCATGAAGCGTAGCTTTAAATGCCTACCACTCCATGGAAGGGTCAACAGTGTTCAAATTTGATTCCAGTAGTCAGCAATACCTTGTGTACACTCTCCCTTTACCACCCCATCCTCCAAACGCCACAGTGTAGAGCCGGTACACGGAAGCAGGAGGTCCACGGAGAGAGGGGCAATGCCCCTAGGTGGACAGGAAACTGCAGAGACTAAAGGAAGCGTGGTCAAAAAAGTAAGATGGTGAGAAAAGAGTCAGGGTGGCAGGAGCACTGGTGAGCATCAGGGCGTTTCCATCACCATAGTTCAGTAAGATCATACACTTGTATCCAATCCAGGAGAGACTGATACATTTTACCACAACCTCCCCAAGTGGGCAACAGCAGGATCCAATACTGCATTAAAGTCTCCAACATAGAATAATTTCCACTAGGGAGAGACAGAATCATAAGGGATAATTTAGTTAGGATATCCAGAGAGAACAGAGGTGGAATATAAACATTAACCACTTCCCTTCCGGCTTGTGTATATATAAACGGCCAGATGGGAGCAGTGCAGGAGCTGGTTGCTGTACACAAACGGCGCCCGCATTTTCAGGCTGTGCGTGCTCCCTGGGAGCATGCAGCACCACTATCTGGTGCCCGCTGTGTCTTCCGGACACAGCAGAACACCAATCACTGTACGGGACCTCTGTGTGAGGTCTCGATCAAGTGATCACTGATTGGTCAATCAGTGATCACCGATTGGTCAATCAGTGATTACCGATTGGTCAATCAGTGATCACATGAATAGTAGTAAGCAAAATGTCACTTCTGACATCATTGCTTACTACTAGTGAAATCTGTGAATGATCACAGAGATCACATGGTACAAGGCTATTCACAACAGCCTTGTACCATGTGACAAGCTATGACCAATCACAGCTCTCACAGTATTTCTCAATGGCTGAGCCAGAGAGAAGGAGAAATTATTGCTTTTACACCGATAAAGGCTGTAAAAGCAATCAGTGTAAAAATAAATAAATAAATAAATAAATAAATAAATTCTTCATCACCCCCCACAAGTAGTACAGTGTTACTATGATGACACTATGTTTAAAAAAAAACAAATATAAAAATGTAAAAAAAACTTTGAAAAATTATAATTTTTGGTTATAAACTAATTTTTTTTTTTTTTTACTAAAAAGATAGCTGAATACATTTTGGCCAAGATTTATGAAGAAAGATTATTTATTTGCTAAATGTTATAAGAAAAACACTTTTAATTTTTGGACATTTTCATTTATATAGCAAAAAAATAAAAATCCCAGTGGTGCATATATACCACCAAAATAAAAGTTTTATCTGTCTCAAAAAAAATGCTAAAAAATGTATATGGGTACAGTGTTCCATGCCCGCGCAATTGTCATTCAAAGTGTGACAGCGCTGAAAACTGAAAATTGGCCTGGACAGAAAGGGGGTAAAAGTGTCCCGACTGGAAGTGGTTAACTAATGTAAACATGATAGAGGCAATCTGAATAGTAAGGACAACAAATCTCCCTTCCGGATCTGTTTTTACCTGGACAATATCAGCTGGGAGGGATTTAACCAGCAACACACAAACCCCACAGGAATAGGAAGTATGGGTAGAGTGGAAGGACTTAGCTATCCAATGACGTTTAAGGGCCAAAAGCTTAAATCCAATTAAATGGGTTTCCTGGAGACATACAATATGTTGTCTATGTTTTCTCAGAAAAAAAAAGAACACCAGTGATCGCTTCTGGGGCGAGTTCAGCCCTCTAGTATTCCATGAAAGAACTTTCAGTGGCACAGAGATAAAAAATCAGTAGAAATATTGACATAATCACAGGATAACCACGTATCATATAGTACATCCATACAAACAGACAGTAAAAAGTATGGAGAGAAGGCACGTGAGATCAGCAAGAAAAAAACAAACAAACAAACAAAAACTTCCTGTTCCCAATTGAAAACTTCCAAAACCCCTATCTGCCCATCCTGCTCTTCCATCCCCAACTTAGAGAGCTTAGATCCCATTAACTCTCGAACATCCAGTGGCCTCGCCACTAACAGGACGGAAAGTATGCTGAAGTCCGGTTGGCTCTTCACAGTAGAAGACAAATCCTCTAAAAAGGATAGAAAGGGTCTCTGATGCAGGGCCAAAAAAACAAAACAAAAATAAAAATGGGCAGTCTAATATTACAGGAGGAGTTCAGTGGGAGCCGAAGGCAACAGGATCCACACGTACTTGTGAAGTAGTCCAAAGAGAGTTCCAAAGAGTCGAAAAAAGGAGTTTGGGCAAAGGAGAGCCCGAAAGGGGCTAACGTCGCCAACGCCTGGGTTCTGGTCCGAAGCGGTCATCTAGCCAAGACATCACCTCCTTTAGGTTGGTGTAAAAATGAGCTTCCCCACGATGAATGCGTAGCCTGGCTGGAAAGAGCATAGCATATCGTAGGCCATGGTTTCTAAGGCATGCTTGAACGGTGATATAAGAAGCGCGTTGACGCTTTACATCTGCTGAGAAGTCAGGATAAATAGAAATGGTAGCGCCGTTATACCAAAGTGGCCTCTTCTCCCTAGCACTTTGAAGGATGATAACTTTATCTTGAAAAGTTGAAAAAGGAAAGTTGAAGGAATTTCTGATAAACTACCACCATTCCGATAGGACTGGATAAATTATTTAAAAAAAAACCATGTACCAATGGGACTTTGAAGGCATCATGCATAAAATGTGTAAACTCTTTATTTGTCAAACTTTCTTTAAACATTTGCAACAATGACATGTTGTGCCACAACAGTTATATTGTATTTTACCATATTGCCATTAAAAGGATGTTATACATAGATTAAACAGTGATCCTGCTTAATTACAGAGATGTTTTTGCAAAGTTCCAATTCGTTTCGGAGCTATATAGCTCCTTCCTCAGGGATATCAGACACTCTGCATAAAGGCGATATAGTAATATAAAGGATCCAAGACGTCAATGAATTTTCAATTGTAAAAACAAGCTTCAGATTTGTCAGCACCTCCCGTATGTACTCCTGACTCTGAGGCGCTAACACGGATGTCTCATTACTATGCTATGATACTGTTTGTGATGGGGCACAAGGTATGATTGGATAAAGATTTGTTGAAACCCATACAAATATATGGTCTATGGCTTATCTATGTAGGTGCCAATATATCCATTCCAAGGATATTGAGATTTCCCACAAATATAATGTGATCTGGGTGGCCCTTGTTTTCCCAGCTAGATAGGAACTCTAGGTGCCTGGATCTCATAGGTGCCGTGGCCGGGAGGTGCTGACAAATCTGAAGCTTGTTTTTACAATTGAAAATTAATTTACGTCTTGGGTTCTTTATATTACTATATCACCTATATACAGAGTGTCTGATATCCCTGAGGAAGGAGCTATATAGCTCCGAAACGCATTGGAATTTTGCAAAAACATCTCTGTAATTAACCAGGATCACTGTTTAATCTATGAATAACATCCATTAATGGTAATATGGTAACATGTACAATATAACTGTTTTGTAACAATGGCGTGTTGTGCCACAATTTTAAAGAAATTTTGACAAATAAAGAGTTTACACATTTTTATGTATGATGCCTTCAAAGTCCCATTGGTACTTGGTGGTGTGCGATGGGCCAGCTCCATTACATAATTGGAGGGCAAAACTTTAGTGACCTCTTCAGTAGTAGTAATGTCAAAAGAGGAAAGTGTAGAGGGAAGTTTAGTATAAGGTATGCTAAGCTGGATAAAAGTCTATAAATTGCATCAATCTCGTTTTAGAAATGATTTGCAATCTCGTAAGCAGGGAGTTACTGGATGGAGGTGGAGAAAGTAGAGAGTTAAAAGTAGAGAAGAGATGAGGACTGGATGACAAGGTATTAATAAGAGAGTGATAAAGTAGGCTTGCTTAGAAGCATGAAAGGAGGAATTGTATGTTAAGAAAGCAGATTTATATAGGGTGAATGCTTGCTGAGATTTGGTTTTACGCTACAATCGCTCCAGGGCACGACTATGTCGCTTAAGATTTCTGGTGTCATCAGTCTGCCATGGTTGTAATGGTTGGGGCCTGATACTTCATGTAGTTAGAGGAGCAAGTGAGTCTAGTGTGGATGAAAGCGAACTGTTGTAGACAGCAGTGGCCAGGTCAGTGCAGGACAGGAGAGAGATTCTGTCATAGAGGCGGTCATTTGCAGAGTGGAAAAGAAAAGGGCTTAAGTTGTGAAGGTTTCTGTGGGTAATTGTTTGCTGCTTGGAGGGATAAGTGTTTGAAGATGAGGACACTGTGAAGGTGATGAGATTCTGACCAAAGAGAGGAAAGGGGGTGTTTGTGAGGTTGTAGGGAGTGCAAAGATGGGAGAAAACAAGGTCTAAAGAGTTTCCATCAGAGTGAGTGGAGGACTTGTGTCCATTGTGTTAAGGCAAAAGATGGTTTTGTTGAAGAGTTGGGATGTAGCTGGGTTGTTCACATTAATGGGGATGTTAAAATCTCCAAGAATGATAGTGGGTATTTCAGAGGAGAGAAAGTAGGGTAGCCAAGCAAACAAGTCATCAAGAAAGTGCAACACTGGTCCAGGAGGCCAGTAGATCACTGCAATCCTCAGAGAAATGGGAGAAAACAGCCGAATACATGGAGTTTCCGACCAGAGAAGGCCTCCATAGGAAAGTGCTGCGGAAGAAGCAAAATCTGATGCTTGAAGCCAGGTTTCTGTAATTGCTAGTAGGTTAAGGGAGTGGGAGACAAAAAGATCATGGACAGAGCTTATTACAGACAGAGCGGGCATTCCAGGATGCGCCTGAAAAATGGAGGGTGGTATTTAGGAGCATGGGGATTGAGATTAAATTGAGTGGATTGCGGCTATTCCTGGGAGGAAGGAGGGAGCCTGTTGTGGGGGTGAGATACTGGAGGACCAGTTTCTCAGATATCCCCAGAGGTTAGGAGAAGGAGGGTGAGGAAAGATGGGAGTGGGATGTATATGAGTGCACATGCCTTCCTGTCCTGGTATTTGGGTCAGCAGGTGAGTAAAGTATTAGCAGAAAGTGATGAGAGCAGTAGTAGGGAGATAGTAGAAGCGAGGGTGATATGTATAAGCTTTGGGATGGAACAGAGGGGTAAAGAAATTCGATTTTGAGAACAGAGGATAGGAATATGGAAAGGAAGAGTAGATGGGGCATATTAAAAAGGTAGATGGAGTGGGAAACCGACTTGTAGGAGATGTTTCCCAGGGTGTTTTGCTTGCAGTCCATCCATCCAGTAGAGTTCTTTGTTGTATCTTTTTGCTGCTTTAATTATCCTGCTTTAGTTAAACTGCTGTGGTCAACTGCTGTTTTGTACTCCTGCAGAAAATGCACTAATGCAGGATATACCCCAGTCTGTGATCTTCCCCATAAGCTGGTCTAAATAGGGAGATGATCAAATTAGTAACTCTTCTCTGCCCCCATTAGGAACGGATAAGAATCATATGAATTTGGTGGGAGGTTGGTCAAAACCAGACCAGCCACAGACACAGGTCAAAGTCATAAAAGATGATTGATTCTCTGATCACAGAAAGGCAAAAGGAGGTAAGAATCACCACAGACAAAAAGATATAGGACTAATTATCCCGAGTTTTGCAGAAAGTCAGTGCGTAGCAAGAAGACAGTTTAAGGTGGAGATCACAACAGCATTTATGCAGGACCGTACCCCCATCCTCCCACATCCGAGTGGCTTCACCATAAGATTAAAATTTTGGAATGGCCTGAATCCGGTCGAAAATCTGTGGGGTGATCTGAAGAGGGATGTGCAAAGGAGATGCCCTCGCAATCTGACAGATTTGGAGTGTTTTTGCAAGGAAGAATGGCCAAATATTGCCAAATCAAGATGTGCCATGCTGATAGACTCCTACCCAAAAGGTGCTTCAACAAAGTATTAGTTTAAGCGTGTGTACACTTATGCAACCATATTAATTTTAGTGTTTTATTTTTACTTCCCTCCACCTAAAAGATTTCAGTTTGTTGTTCTACTGATTTGTACAGTCTATAGGTTACATTAAAAGGCAGAAATGGTTCTGAAATTATTTATCTTTGTCTCATTCTTTTACATCACAGAAACCTGACATTTTAACAGGGCTGTGTGGACTTTATATCCACTGTATATCATCCATAAACGTTTTGAGAAAAAAAAAAAAAAAAAAAATGATATTTGGTGGCATATTATGCCATTGTCTGTTTAAACTTTACATTACTAATTTGTAGTTAAACCTAAAATTTCAAATTCCTGACGTGTTTGCTGTGCCATGTACTTTCCTGTTCTCTTTTATTGCCTCCTTTGTGTGAAATCCCTGGTGCTCCTGCCAGTCCCTCTTCTTTCCTATTAGAAAGTGACCACACTAAGCATGAGAGCACAGAGTGACCAGTTGTTTAGCTGTGCTGAGAACCCATCCTCCAATGACATGCCGCTCCCACCCCACATACACACAGCCATGGGAAGACCAGTTAGTATGTGATCATGAACAAAAAAAATTAAAAAAAAAAAAGGAGAAAAAGTGTGTATATGTATGTATATATATATATATATATATATATATATACATATACATATATACATACACACACACACACATATAGATTTATTTATATTACACAATTAAGCGCACATGCGTCAATATATATTTGGATACAGGCACAATTTAATTTTTTTCAGGTATATACAAAAACATATTTAAGTATTTAAGCTATAGTTATATAATGGATATGGGTTGAAAGTGCACAATCTCAGGTTTAATTTGAGGGTATATATATCCAAATTGGAGGAAGGGTTTCGGAACTACAGCTCTTAAGAGTAGCCACCCCCCCTCCCCTTTTTCAAGGGACCAAAAGTAGCTGGAAAATTAAATCAAAAGCGCTTTCATGGCCAGGTGTGGGCTGTTCCTTTGTTATTTCTTCATCAATTAAGCAGGTAAAAGGTCTGGAGTTGATTCTAACTGTGGTATTCGCATTTGGAATCTATTGCTGTGAACCTACATCATGCGTTCAAAGGAGCTGTCCATGCAAGTGAAACAGGCCATTGTAAGGCTTCAAACATGAAACAAATCCATCAGAGAGATAGAAGCAACATTAGGAGTGGCCAAATCAACAGTTTGGTACATTCTGAGGAAAAAAAAAGAACGCACTGGTGAGTTCAGCAACACAAAACAAGGCATGGACGTCCACCGAAGACAACAGTGGTGGATGATCGCAGAATCCTCTCTATGATAAAGAAAAACCCATTCACAACATCCAGACAAGTAAAGGACTCTCCCCAAGAGGTGGGCATATCATTGCCAAAGTCTAAAATCAAGAGAAAACTTCACGAGAGCAAATACAGAGGGGTCACCACAAGGTGCAAACCATTCAGAAGCCTGAAGAATAGAAAAGCCAGACCAGTTCTGGAAAAGCATTCTTTGGACGGATTGTAAGGGATCTCCGGCAAGACGAATAGCGATCGGAAATGCGCATGCACATAGGAATTCCCGGAGAACAATTACCAGTTGTGCGCATGCACGCAGAAATGCACGATCACGCATGGCGAAGATTGGGGCCAGGCGGCCTATTTAAAGAGTGTCTCTGCCCATGTTGAGTGCTGACTGGTATTCAGCTTCCCCGTGTACTGCTTGTTCCTGTGTGATTCCTTTGTTGCTGACCCGGCTTGTTCCTCACCTGACTCTGATTGCTCTCCAGATTGATACTGGTTCCTGACTTCGGCTCTGATCCTGACCTTGGCTTTCATTCTGATTCTGTACCGTGCTGCCCGACTGTTGATGACCCTGGCTATTCCCATGACACTGCTCCCGTCTTACCCTCACTACCTGCCTTGCTCTGGTGCACGCCTGGCAAACTACAAGACCTGCTCTGCTTGCACAGTAGTGCCTGAATCAGAAGATCATCGGTCTTCCAGAGTCATCATCTGCAAGAGCTGAAAACAACTACTGGCGTTCTTGTTCCCCTGGGTCCTAGACTCCCTCTGTTCCAACTCCAGTGGGGTCAGGGCTAGTGACACAAGTGAGGCTGACCTCGTCATTTCAGTCTCCCATCAGGTACTTGACATGGATGAAACTAAGAATGACGTGGAAAGAAAAAAAAAAAAAAAAAGGTGTGGACAAGAACAGCTCATGATCCAAAGCACACAAAACATGGTGGAGGTAGTGTGATGGCATGGGAATGCATGGCTTCCAGTGGCACTGGTCCATTGCTTTTTATTGAGGACGTGACAGAAGCAGCCGGTTGAATTTTGCAGAGTTTAGAGATATACCGTCAGCTCCGATTCAGCCAAATGTAGCAAAGTTGATTGGATGGCACTTAACATTACAGATGGACAATGATCCAAAACACACTGCAAAAGCAACCCAGGAGCTTTTGAAGGAAAAGAAGTGGAATACTCTGCAATGGCCGAGTCAATCACCTGATCTCAACCCAATTGAGCATCCATTTCACTTGCTGAAGGCAAAATTAAAAAAGGCAGAAAGACCTACAAACAAACAACTGAAGACAGCTGCAGTTAGATCCTGGTAAAGCATCAGAAAGGAGGAAACTCAGTCTTTTGGTAATGTCTATGGGTTCCAGACTTCAGGCAGTCATTGCCAGTAAAGGATTCTCAACAAAATATTAAAAATTAACATTTTATTTATGAGCATATTCTTTTGTCCAATTACATTTGAGCCCCTGAAAATGGAGGGACAGTGTATAAAAAAGGTTGAAGTTCCTAAAATTTGTACTTGATATTTACGTTCAACCCCTTGAATTAAAGCTGAAAGTCTGCACATCAATTGTTTTGTTTTAATTTATGCTGGTGGTATACAGAGCCAAAAGTAATATATTAATATAAAGTTGTGTTCAAAATAGCAGTCAGACATCACTAACCTGATCAATCACTGTTTTAGGTAGAAATGATATTTCTACATGGCAAATAATTTACTAGCAGGTGTAGTAGAGTAATAGAAATCCAACAGACCCAACAGTCATGACATGCATGCTGCTGATTCTGTGTAATTGAATCACTAATTGAAAGGGGCATGTGTCAAAATAATAGCAGTGTGGAGTTCTATTAGTGAGGTCATTCATTTTTTGAAAAACAGGTGGCAATTATTGCCCTTATTTAAGGAAGGAAGGCAGCAAATGTTGCACATGCTGGTTACATGCTGGTTACAGTGCATTTCTCTCTGAAATTCTGAGGAAAATGGGTCGTTCCAGACATTGTTCAGAAGAACAGCGTACCTTGATTAAAAAGTTGATTGGAGAGGGGAAAACATATAAAGAAGTGCAGAAAATGATAGGCTGCTCAGCTAAAATGATCACAAATGCTTTAAAATGGCAACCAAAACCTGAAAGATGTGGAAGAAAGCGAAAAACTACCATTCGAATGGATAGAAGAATAGCCTAAATGGCAAGGACTCAGCCAACAATTAGCTCCAGGAAGATCAAAGAAGGTCTAAAGTTACCTGTGAGTACTGTTATAATAAGAAGACGCCTATGTGAAGCCAAGCCATCTGCAAGAAGCCCCCGAAAGTCCCACTGTTGAAAAAAAGACGTGCTGAAGAGGTTACAACTTGCCAAAGAGCACATTGACTGACCTAAAGAGAAATGGTGCAACATTTTGTGAACTGATGAAAGTAAGATTGTTCTTTTTGGGTCTAGTGGCCGAAGACAGTTTGTCAGACAACCCCCAAACACTGAATTAAAGCCACAGTACACTGTGAAGACAGTGAAGAATGGTTGCGCAAGCATCATGATATGGGGATGTTTCTCATACTACGGTGTTGGGCCTATTTATCGCATACCAAGGATTATGGATCAGTTTGAATACATCAGAATACTTGAAGAGGTCATACTGCCTTATGCTGAAGAGGAAATGCCCTTGAAATGGGTGTTCCAACAAAATAACGACCCCAAACACACCAGTAAACGTGCAACGTCTTGGTTCCAGACCAACAAGATTGACGTTATGGAGTGGCCAGCCCAATCCCCAGATCTTAATCCAATTTAAGAAAACTTGTGGGATGACATCAAAAATGCAGTTTCTGAGGCAAAACCAAGAAATAGAGAACTGTGGAATGTAGTCCAATCATCCTGGGCTGGAATACCTGTGCACAGGTGCCAGAAGTTGGTTGACTCCATGTAACACAGATGTAAAGCAGTTCTCAGAAACAGTGGGTATACAACTAAATATTAAGTGATTCAAAGGAAAGCTAAATCTTCAAACATTTTTCAGTTTATATAGTGAATGTTTGAGTTTGTAAAGAAGAATACAAACACTGCTATTTTTTTGAACAATCTAATATTCACTTTTCTTCAATTTTTTAGAGGAACAACACAAATTTGATATATTTTTCTTAATGTTTTGATTTGGAATAGAATGTGTAGTGTTCCCAATGCATTTGTGTGTATGTAAATAAAAGCTATTAGAAGGATTTTGAGCTTTATTCACTTTTTTCAACACACTGCTATTATTTTGAACACAACTGTACATGTATGTATGTATGTGTGTGTGTGTGTATGTACGTACATGTGTCTGTGTATGTATCTGTGTGTATGTACATGTCTGTGCGTGCGTGTCTGTATGCGCCTGTGTGTGTATACATGTGTCTCTGTGCGTGTGTGTACATGTTTCTGTGTGTGTGTGTGTGTGTGTGTGTGTGTGTGTGTGTGTGTGTGTGTGTGTACACAGGTGTCTCTGTTTGTGTGTGTTTTTTTGGTGGCGAGTAACTCTTCAGGCCTGGCTAGTAGTTCAGGACTTGAAATTTTAAGCCCTGGTGTAAAGCACGCCTCCACTGGACTCTAGAGTTGTGGAGGCATGATCTCTGGAGTGATAAATCACGCCTCTGTCTGGCAATCTGATGGACGTGTCTGGGTTTGGCAGTTGCCAGGCAAATTACACATGTCTAACTGCGTTGTGCCAAGTGTAAAGTTTGGTGGAGGGGGATTATGGTGTGGGGTTGTATTTCAGGGGTTGGGCTTGGTCCCTTAGTTCCAGTGAAGTGAGCTCTTAAGGTGTCATTATACAAAGACATTTTGGACAATTTCATGTTCCCACCTTTGTGGGAACAGTTTGGGGATAGCCCCTTCCTGCTCCAACATGACTTCGCACCAGTGTACAAAGCAAGATCCATAAAGACATGGATGAGCGAGTTTAGGGGGAAGAACTTGACTGGCGGCCAGACTTAACCTAGTAGAAAACCTTTTGAGATGAATTAGAACGGATACTGCGAGCCAGGCCTTCTCGTCCAACATCAGTGCCTGACCTCACAAATGAGGTTCTGGAAGAATGGTCAAACATTCTCATAGACACACTCCTAAGTGGACAGCCTTCCTCGAAGACTTTAAGCTGTTATAGCAAAGGGTGGGCCAACTCAATATTGAACCCTACGGATGAAGACTGGGATGCCATTTAAGTTCATGTGCATGTAAAGGCAGGAGTCCTGATACGTGCGTGTGTGCGTGTGCGTGTGTGTGTGTGTGTGTGTGTTCAAAATAATAGCAGTGTGTTGAAAAAAGTGAATAAAGCTCAAAATCCTTCTAATAGCTTATTTCCATATACACAAATGCATTGGGAACACTAGAACACTACACATTCTATTCCAAATCAGAACATGAAGAAAAATATATCAAATTTGTGTTGTTCCTCTAAAAAATTGAAGAAAAGTGAATATTAGACTGTTCAAAAAAATAGCAGTGTTTGTATTCTTCTTTACAAACTGAAACATTCACTATATAAACTGAAAAATGTTTGAAGATTTTGCTTTCCTTTGAATCACTTAATATTTAGTTGTATAACCACTGTTTCTGAGAACTGCTGTACATCTGTGTTGCATGGAGTCAACCAACTTCTGGCACCTGTGCACAGGTATTCCAGCCTAGGATGATTGGACTACATTCCACAGTTCTCCATTTCTTGGTTTTGCCTCAGAAACTGCATTTTTGATGTCACCCCACAAGTTTTCTATTGGATTAAGATCCGGGGATTGGGCTGGCCACTCCATAATGTCAATCTTGTTGGTCTGGAACCAAGATGTTGCACGTTTACTGGTGTGTTTGGGGTCTTTGTTTTGTTGGAACACCCATTTCAAGGGCATTACCTCTTCAGCATAAGGGAGCATGTCCTCTGCAAGTATTCTGATGTATTCAAACTGATCCATGATCCCTGGTATGCGATAAATAGGCCCAATACCGTAGTATGAGAAACATCCCCATATCATGATGCTTGCGCAACCATGCTTAACTGTCTTCACAGTGTACTGTGGCTTGAATTCAATGTTAGGGGGTTGTCTGACAAACTGTCTTCAGCCACTAGACCCAAAAAGAACAATCTTACTTTCATCAGTCCACAAAATGTTGCGCCATTTCTCTTTAGGTCAGTCAATGTGCTCTTTGGCAAATTGTAACCTCTTCAGCACGTCTTTTTTTCAACAGTGGGACTTTCGGGGGCTTCTTGCAGATGGCTTGGCTTC
Organism: Staurois parvus; assembly: GCF_062004578.1. Taxonomy (NCBI): domain Eukaryota; kingdom Metazoa; phylum Chordata; class Amphibia; order Anura; family Ranidae; genus Staurois; species Staurois parvus. The sequence continues at coordinate 807,209 of NW_028317872.1, read as the reverse complement.
ACATAGGCGTCTTCTAATTGTAACAGTACTCACAGGTAACTTTAGACCTTCTTTGATCTTCCTGGAGCTATTTGTTGGCTGAGTCCTTGCCATTTTGGCTATTCTTCTATCCATTCGAATGGTAGTTTTTCGCTTTCTTCCACATCTTTCAGGTTTTGGTTGCCATTTTAAAGCATTTGAGATCATTTTAGCTGAGCAGCCTATCATTTTCTGCACTTCTTTATATGTTTTCCCCTCTCCAATCAACTTTTTAATCAAGGTTCGCTGTTCTTCTGAACAATGTCTGGAACGACCCTTTTTCCTCAGAATTTCAGAGAGAGATGCACTGTAAACAGCATGTACATTTGCTGCCTTCCTTCCTTAAATAAGGGCAATAATTGCCACCTGATTTTCAAAGAATGACCTCACTAATATAATTCCACACTGCTATTATTTTGAACATGCCCCTTTCAATTAGTGATTCAATTACACAGAATCAGCAGCATGCATGTCATGACTGTTGGGTCTGTTGGATTTCTATTACTCTACTACACCTGCTAGTGAATTATTTGCCATATAGAAATATCATTTCTACCAAAAACAGTGATTGATCAGGTTAGTGATGTCTGACTGCTATTATTTTGAACACAACTGTACATACACACAGACACATGTACATGCATACACAAACACACACACACACACACACACACACACACAAACCTATAAAAAGTTGCAGTACTTCGTTGTTCACTCTGCACTCTAGGGGGAGGCAGAGAGCACAGCACACACTCCTTCCTTTGCTTTCACTGCGCTCAGCTATTGAGCAGTCTGACGGCTCCCAGTGACAATGACAGATCTGGCCTGAGCTCCGAGCCTGCTCAGCAAGACAGCCCTGGGGGACACACTTGCCCCCACCATCATTTCCACTCGCCATTGCCGAGCAGGCGAGTGGAAATTTCAAGGCCTGTTTTACACCACTGCATCTGACACACTTGGTGATGTAAGGCTTGGATCAGGGCTTCACAAATTTGCTTTGAATCTAGAAACCAGCTAAAAACGTTAGAAGAGAGTTTTGGTTTTTTTTGACTAATGGCTTTATTTACGATGATGGAGATGGCAGACCTTGAATTTGCGCAGAGGGTACTTGGAGCCAAGGTTTTTTGGGGCTGAGGTTTTTGATGTGTATGTGGCATGCTGTGTGGGCTGCACGTGTGGGGACTGGAGGCAAGGAGGAGGGGTGGGCCACGGTATGCACAGATTGGATAGTGTCAAGGGAGAGGGGAGTAGGCGAGGGCGCATGGGGATGCCAGTGTGTGGAGAGGAAGAGAGAAACTTTTGCTTTGCTGTGGGTAAGCTGCATGTTTGGGGCATCGGGCAATGGGAGTTGCTTGCACCTGGTGCTGGCGGTGAGTGGGCTGGTGGAAGGCCAGGTGCCAGGACATGGCGACCTGGGATTTGTCAAGCCCTGCCCACCTCCCCCCAATGTAACCAGGTTCCCCCCTCCTCTGTATACACACTGGATCTGGTTCTCCCTCCCTTTCGATGTGCACCCTGCTCCCCCCCCCCTCTGTATACACACTTGTCCTGTCTTCCCCCTCTATATATGCCCTGGGTTTGGTCCTCCCCCCTGTATACACCTCAAGTCTGGTCCTCACGCGTGTGTGTGTGAGATTATATATACATACACACACATATATACATACACACACACACGTGAAACGCGAAAAATTAGAATATCGTGCAAAAGTTCATTTATTTCAGTAATGCAACTTAAAAGGTGAAACTAATATACGAGATAGACTCATTACATGCAAAGCAAGATAATTCAAGCCGTGATTTGTCATAATTGTGATGATTATGGCTTACAGCTCATGAAAACCCCAAATCCACAATCTCAGAAAATTAGAATATTGTGAAAAGGTGCAATATTCAAGGCTCAAAGTGTCTCAGTCTAATCAGCTAATTAAGCCATAACACCTGCAAAGGGTTCCTGAGCCTTTAAATGGTCTCTCAGTCTGGTTCAGTAGGAATCACAATCATGGAAAAGACTGCTGACCTGACAGTTGTGCAGAAAACCATCATTGACACCCTTCAAAAAGGAGGGAAATCCTCAAAAGGTAATTGCAAAAGAAGTTGGATGTTCTCAAAGTGCTGCATCAAAGCACATTAATAGATAGTTATGTGGAAGGGAAAAGTGTGGAAGAAAAAGGTGCACAAGCAGCAGGGAGGACCGCAGCCTGGAGAGGATTGTCAGGAAAAGGCCATTCAAAAGTGTTGGGGACTTTCACAAGGAGTGGACTGAGGCTGGAGTCAGTGCATCAAGAGCCACCACACGCAGACGGATCCTGGACATGGGCTTCAAATGTCATATTCCTCTTGTCAAGCCACTACTTAACAACAAACAACGTCAGAAGCGTCTTACCTGGGCTAAAGAAAAACAGACCTGGTCTGTTGCTCAGTGGTCCAAAGTCCTCTTTTCTGATTAGAGCAACTTTTGCATCTCATTTGGAAACCAAGGACCCAGAGTATGGAGGAAGAATAGAGAGGCACACACTGCAAGATGCTTGAAGTCCAGTGTGAAGTTTCCACAGTCTGTGTTGATTTGGGGAGCCATGTCATCTGCTGGTGTTGGTCCACTGTGCTTCATTAAGTCCAGGGTCAATGCAGCAGTCTACCAGGAAATTTTGGAGCACTTCATGCTTCCTTCTTAAAGACGAGCTTTATGGGGATGCTGACTTCATTTTCCAGCAGGACTTGGCACCTGCCCACACTGCCAAAAGCACCAAAACCTGGTTCAATGACTGTGGGATTACTGTGCTTGATTGGTCAGCAAACTTGCCTGACCTGAACCTCATAGAGAATCTATGGGGCATTGCCAAGAGAAAGCTGAGAGACTTGAGACCGAACAATGCATAAGAGCTGAAGGCCGCTATTGAAGCATCCTGGTCTTCCATAACACCTCAGCAGTGCCACAGGCGGATAGCTTCCATGCCACGCCACACTGAGGCAGTATTTGCTGCAAAAGGGGCCCAAACCAAGTACTGAGTACATATGTATGCTTATACTTTTCAGAGGTCCAATATTGTTCTATGTACAATCCTTGTTTTATTGATTGCATGTAATATTCAAATTTTCTGAGATTGTGGAATTGGGGTTTCCATGAGCTGTAAGCCATAATCATCACAATTATGACAAATCAAAGCTTGAACTATCTTGCTTTGCATGTAATGATTCTATCTCATATAACGGTTTCACCTTTTTTATTGCATTACTGAAATAAATGAACTTTTGCAAGATATTCTAATTTTTCGAGTTTCACCTGTGTGTGTATATATATATATATATATATATATATATACACACACACATACACACACACACATACACACACACAGTGAAGCAAATAAGTATTTGATCCCCTGCTGATTTTGAATGTTTGCCCACTCACAAAGAAATGATCAGTCGAAAAATCAAATGGTAGGTGTATAGTAACACTGAGAGACATAACAGCAACAAAAAAATTCAAAAGAAATGCATGTCTAGCAAATTATGCACTAATGTGCATGTTCATGAGGGAAATAAGTATTTGATCCCCTTCACAAAACATGACTTAGTACTTGGTGGCAAATCCCTTGTTGGCAATCACAGAGGTCAGACGTTTCCTGCAGTTGGCCACCAGGTTTGCTCACATCTCAGGAGGGATTTTGGCACACTCCTCTTGGCAGATCCTCTCCAAGTCATTAAGGTTTGGTGGCGGACATTTGGCAACTCAAACTTTCAGCTCCCTCTACAGATTTTCAATCGGATTAATGTCTGGAGACTAGCTAGGCCACTCCAGGACCTTAATGTGCTTCTTCTTAAGCCACTCCTTTGTTGCCTTGGCTGTGTTTTTTGGCTCATTGTCATCCTGGAACACCCATCCATGATCCATTTTCAATGCCCTGGCTGAGGGAAGAAGGTTCTCACCCAAGATTTGATGGTACATTGCCCTGTCCATCGTCCCTTTGATGCGGTGCAGTTGTCCTGTCCCCTTAGTAGAAAAACACAACCAAAGCAGAATGTTTCCACCACCATGTTTAACAGCTGGGATGGTGTTCTTGGGGTCATAGGCAGCATTCCTCTTACTCTAAACACTGCGAGCTGAGTTGATGCCAAAGGGCTCAATTTTGGTCTCATCTGATCACAACACTTTCAAACAATCCTCCTCTGCATCATTCAGATCTTCAGTAGCAAACTTCAGACGGGCCTGGACATGTGCTTTCTTGAGCAGAGGGACCTTGCAGGATTTCAATCCTTGAAACCAGTTGTTTTCTTGGTAACTGTGGTCCCAGCTGCCTGGAGATCATTGACAAGATCCTCACGTGTAGTTCTGGGATGATTCCTCACTGTTCTCATGATTATTGACACTCCATGAGGTGAAATCTTGCATGGTGCACCAGACCTAGGGAGACTGACAGTTGTTTTGTGTTTCTTACATTTGCGAATTATTACACCAACTGTTGTCACCTTCTCACAAAGGTGCTTGGCAATAGTTTGGTAGCCCAGTCCAGCCTTGTGTAGGTCTACAATCTTGTCCCTGACATCCTTGGACAGCTCTGTGGTCTTTGCCATGGTGGAGCGTTTGGTATCTGATTATTTGATTGCTCCTGTTCACAGGTGTCTTTTATACAGATAACAAAATGAGATTAGCAGCACTCCCCTTAAGAGACTACTTCTAATCTCAGCTTGTTACCTGTATGAAAGACACCTGGTAGCCAGAAAGCCTGCTGAATGATAGGGAATCAAATACTTATTTCCCTCGGGAACATGCAAATTAGTGCATAATTTGTTAGACATGCATTTCTTTTGAATTGTTTGTTGCTATTCTGTCTCTCAGTATTACAATACACCTACCATTCGATTTTTAGACTGATAATTTCTTTGTGAGTTGTCAAACATTCAAAATCAGCAGGGGATCAAATACTTATTTCCTTAAAAATATATATACATATACACATACATACACTCTCTCAAGGGCTTAGCAGGCAACATACAGCCCAGGCAGCTGCATCCTCCACGAGAACACTTCCACCGCATCAGGCTCCTGCAGGGAGTACTGCCAGTCCGCTCACTTTGTCAGGTGGAGGTCACACGGGGCAACACACAGGCTGCCGGGTTCCCACCTCATTCTCTGCCGAACCCTTCACATCCTGTACTGTGTGAGCACCAGGAGAGCTTCGAGGTGAGAAAGGCGAGCTTGGCGTGATGTGCCTCGGCACGGCAAGCAGCAGAACAGCCAACAGAGCTCCCCCAGAGACAAGCCGTTCATCCTCGAACCTTGCTGCATTGGGAGAGGGCATAGCGGCCACCTGAGGAGAGAAGCCCGGCCACCAATTGCAACTCACACCGGGCCTGACAGCTGGTCATCAGACTCCAGCCCAGCCTACTGCCTGCTTCCAGGGAAATTATGGAGAACAGCAAGGGGGGAGAGAGAGAAGGATTGGTTGCTCCGCGCCCGGAGCTGCATTTCCGGGGCATAGAGCAATGGAAGTTGCCGGTGTGAGTGGGTTGACCAGTGCCCAGGCGTCAGGTCACGATTTCTAGTCGCAATGGTGACCTGGACCCTGGGATTTGCCGAACCCTGCCTTGGAATCAGCTGCTAGGCCATGGAAACCCATTCCATGAAGCTCTTGACGCATTGTTGTTGTGCTAATCTTAAGGCCACACAAAGTTTGGAGGTCTTTAGCTATTGACTCTGCAGACAGTTGGCGACTTCTGCACATTGTGTGCTTTAGCATGCACTGACCTGGCTCTGTCATTTTACATGGCCAACCACTTCGTGGCTGAGTTGCTGCTGTTCCCAGTTGCTTCCACTTTGTTATAATACCACTAACAGTCGACCGTGGAATATTTAGTAGCAAGGATGGACTTATTGCACAGGTGGCAACCTATCACGGCACAATGCTTGAATTCACCAAGCTCCTGAGAGTGACCCATTCTTTCACAAATGTTTGTAGAAGCAGTCTGCATGCCTAGGTGCTTGATGTTATACGTCTGTGGCCATGAAGGTGATTGGAACGCCTGAATCCAATGATTTGGAGATGTGTCCAAATACTTTTGGCAAAATATATAATTTTTTTATTTATTACACATACACACACACACTTTAAACTGAATATCTGCTACATACACTATGCATACAGAATAGTAAGGAGAATTCCTATCTAAGACAATTGTCATCATAACAAGGGGTTCCCCACTGAGAATAATTCTAAAATTGAGATTTCATCTCACGCTTTGTCTTGGTGGCCATGGTCACAGTGACAAACAGAGGGATGAACCTCCAGATCAGATTCCAGGCAGCAATAAAAAAAACTTAAATCAAAATTAAACAATACAGACGGTAGAAAAGATTGGTCTCTTCTATCATAAACTCTTCTCCCTGACGGTCAGCGTTGGTGAACACTAAGCCGCACATGCATACATTTTATTATTTATTATTATTATTATACAGTATTTATATAGCGCTAAAAAGGTTTCCTCAGCGCTGTACAATATAGTCGGGGACAGAACATGAGACAATACAGTAACAAAACAAAACACGAGGGGGTCAAGGGCCCTGCTCTTTCGAGCTTACAATCTAGGAGGGAGGGGATAGTGGTACAGAAGGAAGTGGCTGTGGGGGATGGAGTGGTAGGAGGAGTGAAGGAGATCGGCTGTTAGGTGAGGGCGGGGTAGGCTTCCCTGAAGAGATGGGTTTTCAGGGTGCGCCTAAAAGGTGAGGAGGGTAGGTGACAGTCCGATGGATTGGGGTAGTGAGTTCCAGAGGATGGGGGAAGTCCTGGAGAAGTCCTGGAGTGGGGCGTGGGAGGTGGAGACCAGGGAGCTAGAAAGCGGGAGGTCTTGTGAGGAGCAAAGAGTACGGGTTGGGTGGTATTTGGGTATCAGGTCGGTGAGGTAGTTTGGGGCAGCGTTATGAATGGCTTTGTATGTCTGTGTTAGTAGTATGAATTTAATGCGTTGGGCAATCGGGAGCCAGTGGAGGGAATGACAGAGGGGGGTGGCAGAAGCGGAGCGGTTGGTAAGGTGGATGAGTCTGGCCGCTGAGTTCAGGATAGACTGAAGCGGAGATAGTCTGTGATGAGGTAGGCCGGTGAGAAGTGAGTTGCAGTAGTCCAGACGTGAGGTAATAAGGGAGTGAACGAGTTGTTTAGTAGTGTCTGGGGTTAGGAACGTACGTATTTTGGAGATGTTGCGGAGGTGGAGCCTGGATGAGTTTGCCAACGATTGGACATTTATAGCACAATTATGTGCTGTGAACATGTGAATCCTGTGTGACATTATGGTTGAAGAGTTGGAACTTGAAAAATAACCCTGGAGAAGATGGCAGCACCCATAACCAGCAGGAGTGCTAACAGCGCAGCACTGGAGGGGATCTATAGCTAGACAAGTCTACCACAATGTGCTAATAGGCTGTGTGTACTGGCACAATATGGCTAAAAAATCCTGGGGCAAAATGTAAACTTTTTTTTGTGGAGGTTTACTCTGCTTTAACATAGGACCTAACCTTTCCCCACTATATCCAAACAATGGCCACATATAAGTATGTCTAAAATCACTGATTCACACTCCTCATACCTATGCTGTATACTGCTGGTTAAAAAAAAAAATAATGTGTAAATACATTAATTTAATCCACTCCAGTCGGGTCACATGATGCATGCAGAAGCTGCAGCTCCACTGCATCATGGAGGGCTAGACAACGCGGGTGAATTTCGGGAGTGGCAAGGTTAGCAAATGGCTTCCAATACCTTTTGGTTGTTAGCAGCCCTTCCTCTCCCCACCAGCAGCTGCTCCATGACACTACTGGACTGCAGCAGATTGAAATAAGGTTTTTACCAACACTATGCAGCATAGGTAGGAGGAGAGGGAAGCAGTAGTTATAAAAGGATAAGTTCACCTTTAATTAAAATAAATATACATCTTTTTGCAGGTAAAAAAAAAGTGTATTTATTATTTTTTGTTTTAAACTGGAGCCTGTAAAGCATTGCCCCACCCCCCCTCTCAATCAGCAGATTGAGGGTACAATGCCAGGATCCTGCAAACTTTCAGTATACTGTCTGCCTGTACCTCCCATATGGGCAGGCAGTTACTGAATTGCATGAAAAAACAATGAACTACAAGAGTAATCACCAGTGCCCTTGCAGTTCATTTGAGAATAAGCCATTGGTCGCAGTGGGCAGCAGTACTTGTAGTTCATTCATTCACAATCAAACATTATTTGCAAAGCACGGCCATGCGGTTTTTAAAATTGCGACAGTGAGTGCGGGGAGAGGATCCCCCGCCCGCTATCACAGGGAGGGGAAGATGAGGGGAACTGGTGGCAAGAGCTGGAAACTGTTACATGTTCCAAAAGGTGAACTTAGCCTTAAAATACAGTGGATATAAAAAGTATACACAGCCCTGTTAAAATGTCAGGTTTCTGTGATGTAAAAAAATAAGACAAAGATAAAACATTTCAGAACTTTTTCCACCATTAATGTAACCTATAAACTGTACAACTCAGTTGAACAACAAATTGAAATCTTTTAGGTGGAGGGAAGTAAAAACAAAACCCTAAAATAATATGGTTGCATAAGTGTGCACACCCTTAAACTAATACTTTGTTGAAGCACCTTTTGATTTTATTACAGCACTCAGTCTTTTTGGGTATGAGTCTATTAGCAACAGCCCCAAAGCATGATGCTGCCACCACGCTTCACTGTGGGTATGGTGTTCTTTTGGTGATGTGCAGTGTTGTTTTTGCGCCAAACATATCATTTGGAATTATGGCCAAAAACTTCAACCTTGGTTTCATCAGACCATAACACATTTTTCCACATGCTTTTGGGAGACTTCAGCTGTGTTTTTGCAAATTTAGCCAGGCTTGAATGTTTTTCTTCATAAGAAAAGGCTTCCATCTTGCCACTCTACCCCATAGCCCTGACGTATGAAGAATACGGGAGATTGTTGTCACATGTACCACACAGCCAGTACTTGCCATATATTCCTACAGCTCCTTTAATGGTGCTGTAGGCCTCTTGGCAGCCTCCCAGACTAGTTTTCTTTTTGTCTTTTCATAAATTTTGAAGGGACATGCAGTTCTTCGTAGTGTCACTGTTGCGCCATATTTTCTCCACTTGATGATGACTGTCTTCACTGTGTTCCATGGTATTTCTAATGCCTTGGAAACTCTTTTGTACCCTTCTCCTGACTGATACCTTTTAACAATGAGATCTCTCTGCGGTCCATGGCTTTTGCTATAGGATGCGACTAAGAAAATGTCAGGAAAGACCTACTAAAACAGCTGAACTTGATTTGAAGTTAATCAGAGAAACTTTAAATGATGACAGGTGTGTGCCGACTCCTATTTAGCATGATTTTGAATGTAATTGCTCAATCCCGAACACAGCTACATCCCCACTTATGCAATAATATTATTTTAGTTTTTTATGTTTACCCCCCCTAAAAGATTTCAGTTTGTTTTTCGATTGAGTTGTACAGTTTATAGGTCACCATTAAAAAGGTGGAAAAAGTTCTGAAATGAATTATCATTGTCATTTTTTTTACAGTGGATATAAAAAGTCTACAAACCTGACATTTTAAAAGGGGATTGTAGACTTTTTGTATACACAGCATATTTTTCTGTAGGCTTTACTTCCACTATAACCTGTTGCCATCCAGCCGCAGTGTTTTTACTGCAACAGAG